>NC_090650.1:5859629-5994629 GCF_040937935.1 Hyperolius riggenbachi
TAATAACCAGGACAAATGGGCAAATAAAATACATAGGTTTAATTATGGAGGCATGTATTATTTGAAAGCTATAATGGCCGAAAACTAATGGCCGAGAAATAATAAATTTTTCCATTTTTTTCCCTTAACCTCCTTGGCGGTAACCCCGTGCGTAACACGGGGTAAGCCGCCGGAGGGTGCCGCTCAGGCTCTGCTGGGCCCATTTACATCATTATTTTTTTGCTGGACGCAGCTAGCACTTTGCTAGCTGCACCAGCACACAGATCGCCGCCGCTCCCGCCCAATCGCCGCTATCCGTTGCGGCGTGCGCCCCCCCAGACCCCGTGCGCTGCCTGGCTAATCAGTGCCAGGCAGCGCCGAGGGGTGGATCGGGACTCCCAATGACGTCCCGACGTCGGTGACGTCATCCCGCCCCATGGCGACGGGGGAAGCCCTCCAGGAAATCCCGTTCTTTGAACGGGATTTCCTGATCGGAGATCGCCGAAGGCGATCGAAGCGGCTATCATGTAGCGAGCCCTGGGATCGCTACATGATTTAAAAAAAAAAAAAAAAAAACAACTGCTGTGCTGCCTCCTGGTGGAATGTTTCATACCGCCAGGAGGGTTAATATTCCTGTTAAAATGCATTTAGGAAAAAAATAATTCTTAGCAAAATGTACCACCCAAAGAAAGCCTAATTAGTGGCGGAAAAAAACAACATATAGATCAATTCATTGTGATAATTAGTGATAAAGTCATTGGCGAATGAATGGGAGGTGATAATTGCTTGGATACATAAGGTGAAAAATACCCAGGGGCTGGAATAGTTAAAGGGGAACTGAAGAGAGGGGTATATGGAGGCTGTCATGTGTATTTCCTTTTAATCAATACCAGTTGCCTGGCAGCACTGCTGGTCTATTTCTCTGCAGTAGTATCTGATTAAAACCAGAAACAAGCATGCAGCTAGTCTTGTCAGATCAGACTTATAAGCCTGAACCACTGAAACACCTGATCTGCTGCATGCTTGTTCAGGGGCTATGGCTAATAGTATTAGAGGCAGAGGATCAGCAGGGCTGCCAGGCAACTGGTATTGTCTAAAAGGAAATAAACATGACAGCCTCCATATACCTCTCTCTTCAGTTTCCCTTTAAAGTGAACCTGAACTGAGCAAAATTATTTAAAACTAGCCGTCCCGCGTCGTAGCATACGCCGCATCTTCTATCTATCTAATAGAGTACGTGCCTCAACCTTGAAGCAAGAAGAATAAAGGTGGGTACACACATCAGATAAAAGTCTTTGGAAAAATGAAAGATCACAGACCAATCTTACCCCCTTCCATGTAGTATCAGAGCCACACCTACACAGTCTATTCTATTGAGCTGCACTCCCCATTAGATATAAATATTTGCAAGATGCTGCACACAAAGTTGCTGTACACATTCAAAAGATCATTATCTGCAAAAGATCCGTTCCTGCAAAAGATCAGTACCTACAAAATACATTCATAGTCTATATTTCCATGCGGATTATTGTGGACATTTTTCCGCATAAGGGCATAAGCATCCGCATACAATGAATTTTCGATGCTGGTCGAAAACACAAATATTTCTGAAGATTTTCGTGAAAATTCGCCAAAAAACGAAAACAGGATTTTCGATGCGAAAATGACTTAGGCGAAAATTCGCAAGCAACACTGCTACATGCTACATTAGCACTATCCATGAGCGCCACAGGGAGGATTCCCAATGCCCCCTTTTTATACAACCGGAGGGACCGCGGGAACCACAGCGGCACCCCGGAGGGGGAGGCTAGGTGCCGAAGGCGACCCCCCCCCCCCCAAGCGTGGCCAGCGCCAGGGAGAGCCGTCTGCACCCACCTCCCAATATTAAAAACAGGCACTTACCTTAACGTCCATTGGGTTCTGCTACATGCGCATTAATTTTCTCATGGAAAGCATTTTTTGCAGTTTGTATCCTTTGGAGGCAGGTGGTGGATGGCTTGCTCCGGTGGTGTGAGCCCTGGAGTGAGTTGTCTGCACCTGTCCTCCCCCCCTCTGGAGTGCTGTATGGGAGCCAGCCCTGAGCTCTAAAGCTCGGGGTGACCCATGCTTCTCTCCTTTCTCATGTGGTGCCCCCAAATTAATGCGCATGTAGCAGAACGCAATGGACGTTAAGGTAAGTGCCTGTTTTTAATATTGGGAGGTGGGTGTGGACGGCTCTCCCCGGCGCTGGCCACACTTGGGGGGGGGGGGGGGGGTTGTCTGCGCCACCCAGCCTCCCCCTCCGGGGTGCTGCTGTGGTTCCCAGGCAGTGAGAGAGCCTGGGACCCTGTGGTCCCCCCAGTTGTATAAAAGGGGGGCATTGGGAATCCTCCCCGTGGCGCTCCTGGATAGTGCTAATGTAGCATGTAGCAGTGTTGCTTGCCCGTTTTCGTTTTTTGGCGAATTTTCACGAAAATCTTCAGAAATATTTGCGTTTTCGACCAGCATCGAAAATTCATTGTATGCAGATGCTTATGCCCTTATGCGGAAAAATGTCCACAATAATCCGCATGGAAATTCAATCTATGCGGACGTTTATACGGAAAAATGCCAGCAATAATGCGCAAGAAACTTCTCTGAATGCGGGCGCTAATGCCCTTATGTGGAAAATGTCCGCAATCATACGCAAGTAATGCGAAAATGACTGGCCTTAGGCGAAAATTAATGTGAAAAAATTAGATGGAAAATTTGCCTGTCAAAACGAAATTAGGCGAAAATTCGGTAAAAATGTATCGAAACAAATTTTTGCATTTTCGCTCATCACTGGCATGTAGCAGGGCGACCGCTTTGCAGTATTGGTTTTTTGACCCTGCATAGTTTGGCATGCAAAAGCAAATGCATATTTGCATGAGCATTGCCTCATGAATAGCCAATTAGGCCAGATTTGCAAAGCCAGACTTGCTAGGGTAGGCCTCTTTTCCACGGACAGTTGATAGGCAGTAACATGCCTCTCAAACTCTTACAACTGCTCACTACTGCCTGGAAACTGCTTGTTGCTGCCTGGTAACTGCTTGTTGCTGCCTGGTAACTGCTTGCTGCTGCCTGGTAACTGCTTGCTGCTGCCTGGTAACTGCTTGCTGCTGCCTGGTAACTGCTTGCTGCTGCCTGGTAACTGCTTGCTGCTGCCTGGTGGTAACTGCTTGCTGCTGCCTGGTGGTAACTGCTTGCTGCTGCCTGGTGGTAACTGCTTGCTGCTGCCTGGTAACTGCTTGCTGCTGCCTGGTAACTGCTTGCTGAGCACACAGCTCAACAGTCCGTGGAAAAGAAGCCTAAAACTTGGTGATTGAGCACGCATACATTTTCTCATGCAAAGTACTTCTTCTTCTTGCTCGAAGGTTGAGGCACTTACTCTATTATATATATAGATAAACACAGGATATACCTGCAAATGAATATTACATACTTGCCTCGCTGTCAGTCACTTTCAGAAACTCACCATTTTCTTCTTACAACAATGCCTTCCATTTCTGCCAAGACTTTGTCAGAAATGAGATTTATCAGTTGCTGTCAGTTAAATATCAGTTGCTGTCAGTTATAATTGAAAGGACAACTGATGAGCAAGGTAATGTCCATGTTTCCCTATGGCACAAGTGGGTGATATTACAGTGTAACAGTGTGCTGACCAGGAAGCTGTTAGGGGGTAATGGCCATTTTCAAAATGGAGGACGGAGAATTCTATTAATCACAGCGGACAGAGGAGACTACATGGTAGGGTACGTAAGGTGGGTGAATGTTTCATTTGACTTTTAATTTTCAGTTCAGGTTTGCTTTAAAGGACACCTGCAGTGAGAACAATATGGAGGCTGCTATATTTATTTCCTTTTAAACAATACCAGTTGCCTGGTCATCTCCCCGATTCTGTGTTATACATTTAGCCATAGCCCCGGAACAAGCATCAGCTGCTCTGACTGACTGAAGTGTGACTGCATGCTTGTTCCAGGTGTGTGACTTAGACACTACTGATGCCAGAGGGTCAGCAGGACAGCCAGGAAACTGGTATTATTTACCAGAGAATAAATATGGCAGCCTCCATATAACTCTCACTTCAGGTTCCCTTTAACACCCCCCCCTCCCCCCCCCGAACAGCAAACCCTTCTACATGCCTAACACTAGCCTCCTCTCTCTGAGTATAACCCTCTTGTCTCTGCACCCCACCCCCTGCAGGGGTTCACATGGGGTTAGGGAACTGTTTGTCTTATTTCTGTAGCCTCCTGAGAAGATACAATGCTGAGATTTTCAGCTTCATACGGTTCCTCGCTATTTTGCATCCACAAAAATAAAAAAAAAATTTCACCACAAACATAAAAAAAACCCCAAAAAACTTTTTCACCAGTTTGAGGACTCCATAGCGAAGACAGGAGTGGGGGGCGTGGAGGACGTTACTTAACTTACGTAAAGTTAATTGTGTTTGGGATTTGTTCAACATTTTGCCAAACGATTTTCCTAACGATTTTGAAGCAATGAGCAATTGTTGCAGCTTTCCTTTAATTGCACTTTCTTGGAAAATGCTACAGGTAGCACCTTTACAAATTGATACAAAACAGGGGCGTAACTGTAGGGGCTGCAACCATTCAGCCGCAGGGGGCACGGGGCCGTTTTGGGTCGGCAGGAGCAGAAGCGCCGTGTGCGGGGGGAGCGCTGCTGCCCGATTGTGGGACCCCCCAGGTGTTGAACTGGCCGCGGCCGCTGTACGATTATTTTCTGGTGAAATGCTGCCCACTTTACGATTATTTTCTGGTGAAATGCTGCCCACTGTACAATTATTTTCTGGTGAATGCTGCCCACTGTACAATTATTTTCTGCTGAAATGCTGCCCACTGTACGATTATTTTCTGGTAAAATGCTGCCCACTGTACGATTATTTTCTGCTGAAATGCTGCCCACTTTATGATTATTTTCTGGTGAAATGCTGCCCACTGTACGATTATTTTCTGTTCAAATGCTGCCCACTGTACGATTATTTTCTGGTAAAATGCTGCCCACTGTACGATTATTTTCTGCTGAAATGCTGCCCACTGTACGATTATTTTCTGTTCAAATGCTGCCCACTGTACGATTATTTTCTGGTGAAATGCTGCCCACTGTACGATTATTCTCTGGTGAATGCTGCCCACTGTACGATTATTTTCTGGTGAAATGCTGCCCACTGTATGATTATTTTCTGGTAAAATGCTGCCCACTGTACGATTATTTTCTGGTGAAATGCTGCCGACTGTACGACTATTTTCTGGTGAATGCTGCCCACTGTACAATTATTTTCTGGTGAAATGCTGCCCACTGTATGATTATTTTCTGGTGAAATGCTGCCCACTGTACGATTATTTTCTGGTGAAATGCTGCCCACTGTATATTTATTTTCTGGTGAATGCTGCCCGCTGTACGATTATTTTCTGGTGAAATGCTGCATGGTGTACAATTATTTTCTGGTGAAACGCTGCCCACTGTACGATTATTTTCTGATGAAATGCTGCCCACTTTACAATTATTCTCTGGTAAAATGCTGCCCACTGTACGATTATTTTCTGGTGAATGCTGCCCACTGTACAATTATTTTCTGGTGAAATGCTGCCCACTGTACGATTATTTTCTGGTGAAATGCTGCCCACTGTATGATTATTTTCTGGTGAAATGCTGCCCACTGTACGATTATTTTCTGGTGAAATGCTGCCCACTGTATGATTATTTTCTGGTGAATGCTGCCCGCTGTATGATTATTTTCTGGTGAAATGCTGCCCACTGTATGATTTTCTGGTGAAATGCTGCCCACTGTATGATTATTTTCTGGTTAATGCTGCCCGCTGTACGATTATTTTCTGGTGACATACTGCCCACTGTACAATTATTTTCTGGTGAAATGCTGCCCACTGTATGATTATTTTCTGGTGAATGCTGCCCGCTGTACGATTATTTTCTGGTGAAATGCTGCCCACTGTACGATTATTTTCTGGTGAAATGCTGCCCACTGTACGATTATTTTCTGGTGAAATGCTGCCCACTGTATGATTATTTTCTGGTGAAATGCTGCCCACTGTATTATTATTTTCTGGTGAATGCTGCCCACTGTACGATTATTTTCTGGTGAAATGCTGCCCACTGTACGATTATTTTCTGGTGAAATGCTGCCCACTGTACGATTATTTTCTGGTGAAATGCTGCCCACTGTACGATTATTTTCTGGTGAAATGCTGCACGGTGTACAATTATTTTCTGGTGAAATGCTGCCCACTTTACAATTATTCTCTGGTAAAATGCTGGCCACTGTACGATTATTTTCTGATGAAATGCTGCCCACTTTACAATTATTTTCTGGTGAAAAGCTGCCCAGTGCCCACTGTACAATTCTTTTCTGGTGAAATGCTGCCCACTTTACGATTAATTTCTGGTGAAATGCTTATGCTGCCCACATTATGATTATTTTCTGGTGAAATGCTGCCCACTTTACGATTATTTTCTGGTGAAATGCTGCCCACTGTACGATTATTTTCTGGTGAAATGCTGCCCACTGTACGATTATTTTCTGTTGAAATGCTGCCCACTTTACGATTATTTTCTGGTGAAATGCTGCCCACTTTACGATTATTTTCTTGTAAAATGCTGCCCACTTTACGAATAATTTCTGGTGAAATGCTGCCCACTTAACGATTAAATGCTGGTGAAATGCTTATGCTGCCCACTTTACGATTATTTTATGGTGAAACGCTGCCCCATTACAATTATTTGGCACCTATGGGGGGGGCATCCACATTTTCGCAGGGGGGCCCAGTGATTTCTAGTTACGCCCCTTATACAAAACCCAAGTAGTTGGAACTACCCCCATAGGGTCTCACTGTCCCAGTGCTTTACCAATCTGTGCAATGGGCAACAAGCACACTGAGAGAGCTGCTATTGGGCCCTGGCCCTTAAGGTGGTACTTAATGGTACAATATTTATCTCACATATGATCATTCAGTCAGATGTTTTGGGAACGAAAATAATCAGAAGGGAATTATCGATTGTTCCCATAAACGGTGGATCAAGGCACTTTCTCTCTTCAGATACGATCTTAAAACCCAACATTCCGATCAACCAAATCTGTATTCAGATCGACCATAATCAACCTGTATTCAGCGCGACCACAGAATCGTTTCATGTTAATTTTCTCCACATACTACGTGGTTTTCTCCACAATCCCATCATAAAAATCTGATCAAATTATCGCATCTCAGGAAAATAGTGTACCGTTAATAAGCATCTTTACTCATTTGGCTAAAAGGTTTTTTTTTTTTAAGAAAGTCAATTTTATAGCTCAACTGAACAGGATTTTCCACCATGCTTGACCGATTATTTTATCATTTTTTCTACAAAATAAGATTTGTCAATGGAAAGAGAGGTTTCATTTGATTTTTCTGATCTGATGATTTGGTTGTATCGTGTATGGCCAAGCGTAAAAGTGTACTGTGATGTTCCAGGTCCATCTCTGCCGGTCGGTGGCGATAGTGTTATCACATGAAGCTACGACTTGTCTTACCTTGAAGGACGTCCCTCAGGCTCGGAAGACGAATTCTAAATATTAAAATGTAGTGATGAGCACGAATTCCGCATAATCGCAATTTCACATCATAATTCTCAATTATGTTGCGAACTCGCAATTTGAAATTTCCGGGAAAACCGTAATGAAGTTCACATGTTAACATAATCAGGAACTGTAATTGCAATTACAATTTCGTGTAATTTTTGCATTATTTTGTACCGACTTTAGCGGTTAATAACAAAGAGCACCCATACATGCTATTTTCAGCAAAATGTCTACATATGTTAAAATAGTGGGAACAAGTCAAAGAAATGTTGTCAAAAAGACCTTGTTTTTGAGAAACTCAATTTTAAAAGTGCAAAGTAAGAATGGTTTTTAAACTGTCGTTTTTCTGAGTTTAACCACTTGAGCCCAACTGGACAGATATATGATGATGGAGTGGAGCTCCGTCACTCAAGAATGAACCCCTGCCACACCCCGCCCCAGGACTTGACACCTGTCGGCGTTAGGCGGTCCTGGGGCTGTCACCTTCCCGATGCCTATCGGCGGCAGGAGGTTGGGAAGGGGTTAATATTCACTAAAACATTAACATATGCAAAAAAAAAGTTACAAAAAACCCCCAAATAAATAGTTACTGAACTTTTTTTTATATATATGCATGCCATGAGGGTATATTACTGTTATTTTTGAAAAATAAGAGCTTATAACTAGTTGCAGATGCAAAACTGGAAAAATGCACCTTTATTTCCAAGTAAAATATTGTTGCCATACCTTGTACTAGGGACATACAGGATCTTCTCAAAAAATTAGCATATTGTGATAAAGTTCATTATTTTCTGTAAAGTACTGATAAACATTAGACTTTCATATATGTTAGATTCATTACACACAACTGAAGTAGTTCAAGCCTTTTATTGTTTTTCTTATTGATGATTTTGGCATACAGCTCATGAAAACCCAAATTTCCTATCTCAAAAAATTAGCATATTTCATCCAACCAATAAAAGAAAAGTGGTTTTAAAACCAAAAAAGTCAACCTTCAAATAATTATGTTCAGTTATGCACTCAATACTTGGTCGGGAATCCTTTTGCAGAAATGACTGCTTCAATGGGGCGTGGCATGGAGGCAATCAGCCTGTGGCACTGCTCAGGTGCTATGGAGGCCCAGGATGCTTCGATAGCGGCCTTAAGCTCATCCAGAGTGTTGGGTCTTGCGTCTCTCAACTTTCTCTTCACAATATCCCACAGGTTCTCTATGGGGTTCAGGTCAGGAGAAGCTTTATGGAGATGAAGATTTCATTTTTCAGCACGACCTGGCACCTGCTCACAGTGCCAAAACCACTGGTAAATGCTTTACTGACCATGGTATTACTGTGCTCAATTGGCCTGCCAACTCTCCTGACCTGAACCCCATAGAGAATCTGTGGGATATTGTGAAGAGAAAGTTGAGAGACGCCAGACCCAACACTCTGGATGAGCTTAAGGCCGCTATCGAAGCATCCTGGGCCTACATAACACCTGAGCAGTGCCACAGGCTGAATGCCTCCATGCCACGCCGCATTGAAGCAGTCATTTCTGCAAAAGGATTCCCGACCAAGTATTGAGTGCATAACTGAACATAATTATTTGAAGGTTGACTTTTTTTGTTTTAAAAACACTTTTCTTTTATCGGTCGGATGAAATATGCTAATTTTTTGAGCTAGGAAATTTGTGGTTTCATGAGCTGTATGCCAAAATCATCAAGATTAAAACAATAAAAGGCTGAACTACTTCAGTTGTGTGTATTCAATCTAACATATATGAAAGTCTAATGTTTATCAGTACATTACAGAAAATAATGAACTTTATCACAATATGCTCATTTTTTGAGAAGATCCTGTCATTTAAGTGTCGTAATAATGACAAATAGGCAAATAAAATGTGCGTTTTTTAATTACGGTAGCATGTATAGCAAGCTATAATGGCCCAAAAATTAGAAATAGTGATTTTTACAATCAATAATACTTACCAAAATGCACCACCCAAAGGAAGCTTAATTGGTGGCGAAAAAAACAAGGTATAGATCATTTAGGTGTGAAAAGTAGTGATACAATTATTGGCAAATAAAACGGAGGAGCGCTGACAGGGGAAAATTGCTGCCGAAAACACCTGCGGGCTGAAGTGGTTAGAAAACGATTTTGCTTTGCATTTATAAAATCGATTTTCTCTGAAGCTCCAAGGTCTTTTTTTGTAAAATTATTATTATTTTTTTATTCCTACTATTCCCCTTAACATACCCAGTAATTTGGTAGTGAGAATAGCATATATGGGGACTTTCCTACTAACAGCTAAAGCCGGGACACAATGATGCGAAAATTACACAAAATTACAAATGGATTGCACAAAATCAATTGAATGTCCAAACTGTAATTACATCTGGGCGTAATTGCGAAAAAGGCAATTAACAGATTACAATCAATCATCACTATTAAAATGTTTTTATTGAAATGAAAAGTCCTGAATAAATAGACATGCCTGATGTTGCCACTACAGCGGCTGCAATTGATTGGTCCATTTGCATAAATTAGCATGCAATTTGCATGGAGCCAGAATTCTCATCCTCTCATGGGCTATCCCTAATGGCCAATGATTGGCTGCTTGCAGTCACGTGACCGTGCACTGAATGTAGCTACTTTGGTTTTTGTGTGGTGACATTTTTTAATGCACATTATTTCTCGTGTATAACTGGTTGTTTGACTTTCACTTTAAAGGGACATCCAGGGAGGCACCAACCTGTCGTTTAACCGCCAGTTCTACGACGAGCATTGGTCAAAGCATCGCGTGGTCACTTGTCTGGATTGGTCGTTGCAGGTAGGCTTATAATGACAAAGCTGTCTGTATGTAACTAGTAATGGCTGGAAGTTTTATTCTAAAATAATATAGAAAGTGATCAGTCGCTGTCCAACCACAATTGATCAGATGTAGTGATTGGTTCTACCACCTTATCCACTCAGTTTAATTGCAAATCGAACTGAATCGAATCGAATCTCGATCGGACATGTCAGATTTCATCGAATCGTAAATAGAATCGTAATTGAATCGTACAAAGAATCGTATAGTGTAGATTGGGCTTAAACTGATTGAAACACCACTGGAGGAGGGAAACAAACATACCATACTGAGTCACCATGCCAGCAGTAAAGGTGCCGACGTCTCTGATAAATTTGAAGCAAAACCTGAAGTGAGAAATTCAGCTCAGGTATGATACTTACCTGAATAGAGGGAATGCTCTAGATAGTACAGAGTCTTCCTGTTCCTCCATCTGACCCAGATACTATAGTATAAAATCAGAATAATTTATTTCGAAAAGTACAACGTGCGTTTTACCTGGAATTGATTTTGGCACAACAGGGTCGGTGGTGGTACAGTAAGCATACATTAGGTACAGTATATACACACAGTGCATACATATACATACATTAGATGCATACAGTAGGTACAATGCATATACAAGACTTCCCTGATGACAGCGGAAGGCCGAAACCTTGGTCGGAAGAGGAGAGCGGGCCATTTTTCCTGATATGCCAATAGTGACAATGGATTTAGAGGGAATCTGAAGTGAAAATAAACTTATGATATAATGATTTGTATTTGTAGTACAGTTAAGAAATAAAACATTAGGAGCATAGACATATGTCTAATATTGTTTCCAGTCCAGGAAGAGTTAAGAAACTCCAGTTGTTATCTATGCAAAAGAGCCATTGAGCTCCAGGACTTTCAAAGTCCAGAGAGTTCTGTCTTCTGAAGCTTGTTATCTCAACTGTCAGTCACTGTATTTTCTTTTTCTCTCCAGAGGACAGTTTAATAGTTCACTGGCCTGCTCTGTAAAATCATTTAGAATGCCGAGTAGTGTGTAAACTGCAAATATTAGAGAATGATGCAGTGTTCTTAAAAAAAAACCTATATAACTGAAATTAAACATATGAGAATATTTTCTTTGCTACTAATGTTCTAGGAGCCAAGATCAGCAGCACCACTCTTGAAGAAATAGCTCTTTATTCAGACACGTAATTAAAATCACATGGCAAAAAAATGGGCTTAGACGCAGCTACAGCCCGCTGTTTCGAATGCTTCTTTGTCAAGCTGCAAGGTTGCAGCTTTATGAGCTTGCAGCTTGACAAAGAAGCATTTGAAACAGCGCGCTGTAGCTGCGTCTAAGCCCATTTTTTTGCCATGTGATTTTAATTACGTGTCTGAATAAAGAGCTATTTCTTCAAGAGTGGTGCTGCTGGTCTTAGTTTCTTGAATCGGCGACCCTTGGGCATCAGGGTCATATCAGCTTTAGCACACTCCTATCTCCATTGGAGTGCTTGGTCTAACACTGTGTGAATCTACTAATCTTCTAGTAATTATCCATACTACACAACCAATTCATTATATCATATTTTTTTTTTTGCTTCAGTGTCTCTTTAAGGTGCACTTTGCCTTGCTGTTAGTGCCTTAAATGTGATTTCATGCAACAGGGTCCAGTGTGCATGGACCCTCAATGTGAGTTGTTTTAATTTAATTTATCTTGTGTTGTTTTATTAACATGTACCTCCCTGTGCAATTAAGTATAGCCTGACTATGATTTTTGTACCTTAATGGTGGCCACATCACTCTGTTTTGTGAGCACCACAGAGGAGAGGTTTCCAATAGCTCAAGTGCCAAGGCATATACATATTCTGGCCAAGACATAGGGCTTGATTCACAAGAGAGTGCTAACTGTTAGCACGGGCGTTTTCGGGTGAATTTTCGCACGAATAGATAAAATTTTCACGCGCAAACGCGATTTTTCGCGCGAAAACGATATCACGTTTGCGCTCAAAATGTTATCGATTCGCGTGAAAAATTCGTGAACGCGCGCAATGCGAAAATTCGCGTGAAAACGCCCGTGCTAACAGTTAGCACTCTTTTGTGAATCAAGCCCAGCATAGAGTATAAAGCAGAGTAAAGGCATAGGTAGATAGATCCATAAAGGTGGACCCAGGTGAAAGGACCAGGGGGACATCCGTGTCTAGTATAGTCGCTAAACCTGTTTTCCCAGACAGCTCTTTGAAACTAATTGAGTCCCTCAGTAGTTCCGAGGCCGGGCGCATCACTTCCGAGTGAGACGCACATATGCACAGTAGCGATTCACTCATCCTCATTCCTCAAAACTACTCAGAGACATGAGAAGTTCGAACAGCTCTACCGGCCCACAGTGGAGACGGATCAGTGAATAATGGCGCACAGCGCCTATGCATAAATATGGCGCCGCATTAAAAATATATGCTTATCGCTATTTATCGTTAGTATTGCATAATAAAGGGAAAAAAGAAGAAAAACGGCACACAGTAACGTTATTTATCAATAGCGCCGTTCATATGCCAAACAGCAGACGTTATTGCGCGCAGTAACGTTATTTATCAATAGCGCCCTACATAAGCCAAACTGCAGAAGTTATTTAACTGTAAAACGGTGAATGGATTTAATGTAACACTGTCAAGGTTAGAGTTAGGCACCACCAGGGGTGATTTAGGGTTAGTCACCATCAGGGGGGTCTTAGGATTAGGCACTACCAGGGGGTGCTTAGGGTTAGGCACCTCCAGGGGGATGGTTAGGGTTAGGCACCACCAGGGGGATGGTTAGGGTTAGGCACCACCAGGGGGTGGTTAGGGTTAGGCACCACCAGGGGGTGGTTAGGGTTAGGCACCACCAGGGAGGTGGTTAGGGTTAGGCACCACCAGGGGGGTGGTTAGGGTTAGGCACCACCAGGGGGGTGGTTAGGGTTAGGCACCACCAGGGGGGTGGTTAGGGTTAGGCACCTCCAGGGGGATGGTTAGGGTTAGGCACCACCAGGGGGTGGTTAGGGTTAGGCACCACCAGGGAGGTGGTTAGGGTTAGGCACCACCAGGGGTGGTTAGGGTTAGGCACCACCAGGGGGGTGGTTAAGGTTAGGCATCACCAGGAGGGGTCTTAGGGTTAGGCACCAGGGAACTGGTTAGGGTTAGGCACCACCAGGGGGGGTCTAGGGGTTAGGGTTAGGTACAGAGAGGGTTCTGTGTGTTAACGCTAATTTTCAATAAAATGAACAGAGATAAATAATGATAGGGCTTTAACGTTAAATAGCGATAAGTGACAAACGTATTAGCGGCAACACCGTGCGCCATTATTCACAAGCGCCATTTTCAGATGGATCCCAGTGGAGGAATGACGGCTGAAATCGGTCAAAAGAATCGATCAAGTACGCTTGACAATCTTGGTCACACTGGCTCGATCTGGAGCTCAGCATTTTATGTTCTGACAACCGTTGGACCCCCAGCCGGTATCTCCCCAAGTGTATGTGCCCCCCTCCAACGGGCCTGTGGTGAGTGTTGCATGCTCACCTGTTACACTGGCCTCCTCGGGTATCTGGCATCTTTTTGAATCGTCACCGCGGTTGCCTGTACCATGTGACACTTCTGCATGTTTTGATGTCACTACCTGCACTGTTTTCACATGGTATATTGGAAAGTCTGGTAGAGCACTCCTCCTGCTTCTCCAAGATGATATACCACGGTCGATCTGTCAGCGCAGCAGATCAATATCAATCGTAAAGACGTAGACCGGCACCATCAGGTTCTTCAATGCTCTTTTATTATTTCAATGATAACATATAGCCATCAATGCGACGAACGCTGTATGTTGTCTTTGACATGACAAAAGAACATTGAAGAACCTGATGGCGCCGGTCTACGCCTTTACGGTGGTCACATGGTACGGACTCTCGCAGTGAAAATTCAAAAAGATGTCGGATAGTGGAGGAGGTGAGGAGTCCCACCGATGTAACATGTGAGCCTTCAAGACTCACCGTAGGTGGGGGTGGGAGGCTGGGCATGAACTGTACTGTGGGGGATAGTTTTGCAGCCCAGCAGGCGGCGCTAAGACAATTTCATGCTCATTCGTCAGGTGTATTACTTTTAGTAGGATCCCCAGACCCCTCAGTAAAACCATTGTCATCCAATGATCCCATCTAACATGGATACCCCAACCGTAACTCTAACCTGACCCTAACACCGTGCAGGATCCTCACACTGGCCTCAGGAAGTTCTGCACACAATGGGTAATAACTGTCACTCTTTGTGTCTCCCAGTACCCAGAGCTGATGGTGGCCTCCTACAACAACAACGAGGACGCTCCGCATGAGCCAGATGGGGTGGCTCTGGTCTGGAACATGAAGTTCAAGAAGACCACTCCGGAATACATATTCCACTGCCAGGTAACGGCTCCCACGTCCCTCTCTTTGTCATTCTCTAAATCTTCTGCATGAGAACTTTTCTCGTAAAGACAAAGTTCTACTTTCAGAGGCATCTTTTCATGAAGTCATTCAACTGCCTCCTCAGGTCCATTTCCATTACGTAATGTCACTTTCATGGCACTGGGGGCACCAGTCACACAATTTATCACATTTCTACTGCCTCTTGAGTAATTCTACATTTTTACTTCCCGTAATTCATTAACGGAAGCTGAAGACTTTGAGCGTTGTTTTTGAGACTGAGAATGAACCTGCGGGCTGCTAGGAGGTAATACATTAGAAATATATAGCTTTTATTTTTATTATATACTGAGGACTCCTCTGTACTGTTATAGGCACTTGTATTGGCCTGAGGAAGCGGGCTCAGACCCGCGAAACGCGTTGCCTGTGCTCAATAAAAATCTTTTGTAAGTTTACAAGGATTTCGGCATTGAGGTAAGATACCTCATTACTATTTTGCTTTTAAACTGTTTTTAGAAGTTTTTATCCAACTTGGGCGCCTCTTTCCCTCCATGTGCATAGTATATACCCCCGTACAGACTTGGTGCGAGGGGCGGTGACAGAACACCCGTGGTGCCTGCCAGGGTAGACACCTGTCTCCTTTTTTCTTCAAGCGAGCGATCACATCGAGGTCCATTTCGGACCACCCCGAGTGGAGCCGGGTTTGTGATCTCCACCTGCTTCTTGTGGTCGGTTGCCCCATGCAACCCTCCTTTGTGAGTAGTGACTTTATTTCTTTTTCACACAACATTGATCTCTGACGTATTGCACTACTGGGCTCCCGTTTTTGTTTCCTGTGCCTTTTCTGTAGGGTGTCAAGACTCCCCCACATCTCCCAATACATTGGAGAGTTTACTGATGGCTGCTCTGACTCTCCTGTCCCCTTATTAGCTTCACACATTCAGGTCTTACAAAAACTAACCCCGCAAAGTAAATGCAGACTGCTGCTCATGTGCGGCGGCGGCTGTGCACCTCCTCGGTCACGCTTCCATGGCCAGCAGTCTTCTGCGCATGCGTAGTTGCAAGTCTTATGCACTGTGCAGATTTCGCTCAGCTGCTTGAGCACGATGAAGGAGGCACATCAAAAACTCTAACACAAGTAATTTGTTTTTTGATTGGCATATTATTTCATCTTTGTGGACTAGGCACTAGAGAAGGTGGTGAACAGCTCTCCAGAGAACACCTATGGGCAGCCTGGCCGTGTACTACTTCCGGGTCGCAATGTTCCGCAGTAGTATGCATGACCGTGTCCGCACATGTCCATTAGTACACATGCCCAGGCCCCACAGTTAGGGATGAGCGTAATGACCTAATTACGAATTTCCGAAATTTCGCGAAATTACTACAATTACGATTTTAGCAGTAATCGAAATTTCGTAATTTTCGCAAATTACGCAAATTTTCGTAATTACGATTACGAAATTTAGTATTTTAAAGTTTGCAAAGGTTTCTATCCCTCTAGATGCCTTCGTAATCGAAATTTCACTCCCGTAATGACGAATTTCGTGTCTCCAACCGAAATTTTACTGTTTCAGGTTTGTAAGGGTTTCTATCCCTCTAGATGCCTAAAATGAATAGGCCAGCCCGCCCGCCTCCTCCTCCTCCTCCTCCTCCTCCTCCTCCTCCTCCTCCTCCTCCTCCTCCTCCTCCTCCTCCTCCTCCTCCTCCTCCTCCTCCTCCTCCTCCTCCTCCTCCTCCCTCTCTCTCTCTCTCTGTAGTACTGTAGTATCTGTAGATCTGTAGTACTTCAAAACCATACTCACATTCATGACATGTCCAGGGATCAAACCCAGGCCAACCACATGGAAGACAGCTATGCTCACCACCATACCACCAAACACACACTAAATAGACTGCTAACCTAAATCTTACTTGTAGACAGTCATATGAGACACATGCTGGGTGCAGGGCTTTGTGATTGGACCATGCGATAGAGTGAGGTGCAAAAATGAAATCATGCCTAGCAGAGGATGGTTTCACAGTGCTAAATGCTAGGCTGGCTGTGGTGCAATTGGTTAGTGTGTCTGGCTGGTAACAGCAAGGTTACAGGTTCAATTCCATCCAGGCATGTCTTTTCCTTTTGCGTTCAACAGTTGTCCAAACAGAGCCAACAGAGCCCCAGATAGCCATGTAGAGTTAGGTCACAGCTAGCCTGGCTGTGGTGCAATTGGTTAGTGCGTCTGGCTAGTAACAGCAAGGTTACAGGTTCGATTCCATCCAGGCACGTCTTTTCCTTTTGCGTTCAACAGTTGTCCAAACAGAGTCAACAGAGCCCCAGATAGCCATGTAGAGTTAGGTCACTGCTAGCCTGGCTGTGGTGCAATTGGTTAGTGCGTCTGGCTGGTAACAGCAAGGTTACAGGTTCGATTCTATCCAGGCATGTCTTTTCCTTTTGCGTTCAACAGTTGTCCAAACAGAGCCAACAGAGCCCCAGATAGCCATGTAGAGTTAGGTCACAGCTAGCCTGGCTGTGGTGCAATTGGTTAGTGCGTCTGGCTGGTAACAGCAAGGTTACAGGTTCGATTCCATCCAGGCATGTCTTTTCCTTTTGCGTTCAACAGTTGTCCAAACAGAGCCAACAGAGCCCCAGATAGCCATGTAGAGTTAGGTCACAGCTAGCCTGGCTGTGGTGCAATTGGTTAGTGTGTCTGGCTGGTAACAGCAAGGTTTGATTCCATCCAGGCATGTCTTTTCCTTTTGCGTGCGCGCGCTGCGCCATTGAACCCCATGGGGTATTTTGCGTGCGTAAAACTTTACGCATGCAAAACTTTGTGCTCGGTGTTTGGACAACTGTTGAACTCAAAAGGAAAAGACATGCCTGGATGGAATCGAACCTGTAACCTTGCTGTTACCAGCCAGACACACTAACCAATTGCACCACAGCCAGGCTAGCTGTGACCTAACTCTACATGGCTATCTGGGGCTCTGTTGGCTCTGTTTGGACAACTGTTGAACGCAAAAGGAAAAGACATGCCTGGATGGAATCGAACCTGTAACCTTGCTGTTACCAGCCAGACGCACTAACCAATTGCACCACAGCCAGCCTAGCATTTAGCATTGTGAAACCATCCTCTGCTAGGCATGATTTCATTTTTGCACCTCACTCTATCGCATGGTCCATGGTCCAATCACAAAGCCCTGCACCCAGCATGTGTCTCATATGACTGTCTACAAGTAAGATTTAGGTTAGCAGTCTATTTAGTGTGTGTTTGGTGGTATGGTGGTGAGCATAGCTGTCTTCCATGTGGTTGGCCTGGGTTTGATCCCTGGACATGTCATGAATGTGAGTATGGTTTTGAAATACTACAGATCTCTGGAGAGAGAGAGAGAGGGAGGGAGGGAGGGCTGGCTGGCTGGCTGGGCGGGCTATTCATTTTAGGCATCTAGAGGGATAGAAACCCTTACAAACCTGAAACAGTAAAATTTCGGTTGGAGACACGAAATTCGTCATTACGGGAGTGAAATTTCGATTACGAAATTGTAAATTACGATTTGAAAATTAATTACGAAATTACGAATTTGGGTCGTAATGTTAAATTTCGCATTCGTAATAAAAGCAGTTCGAAATTTCGAAAATTTCGGCTCATCTCTACCCACAGTGCGCGACCGGGCACACTTCGTGACATCACGCACATGCGCAAAGCGTGCCCCGGCCACAGGCACGCAATCAAGGCATGCGTACTTATGGACGCATGCGGACACGGGCATGCATACTACTGCAGGACATTGCGACCCAGGAAGTAATACACGGCCAGGCTGCCCATAGCTATTTGCCTATGAGGCGAGCTGTTTGCCAACATCACTACTAGGCATTGCCAATACTGTATATACAAGTTATTGATGATGACCATTATCTGAGAAATAGAAAATGTTATCATATTTTTTTATTTTCATTACAATTTAAATGTATTAGGAGTCGGTGCGTTTTTTTTACAACTCCAACTCCAGGTTTCCAAAAATTCCCCCAAAATATTATTTGACCCTTTAGCAGCCGATTAGGGGCTTGATGGTGCTCCAGGCCAATTTATTTTAGCCCGTTTTTTAATTTCTTATTTGTTACATTTCCTAGCTTCTAATTAGTACTGCTGTAATGTGTATTTATGGCCACTTGCCACTAGGGGGCAGTGTGAGACAATAACAGAGGACTTCTGCTTTCAATTTCTATGTTTTCTGCTAGCAGAGAGACATCAAAGCATTCTAAGAATTTACAGCACAAAGCTCTGCTGACTGAGGTGAAAAGCAGGGCACTTATCTCACACGATATAACTCTATGTAAGCTGCTAATTGGATAATACCAATATTTACAATCTTCCTTTACACTTTAATAATAGTATATCGGTAAATTTACTGCTATTCCACTATCGGATTTCCTGGGAGCCCCCATTTCCAGGTGTCCTTTTATTACCCATGTGCCTGTATGGCATTTTATTGATAAGGTGTGAAAATATCATATCACCTAGGAGAAAACTTGTGGACATCCACTCAGTTCAGGAATTACTATAAGGCAATGTAGGCAAGTGGATACAAAATATAGGTGAAAGGCTGCGCATCCCTGACCCAATACTGTACAATTGAATGGTTAATCGCTGTGGCACACACCGCCCCCCCTGGACTAAAATGCACGCCCGCATCCAAACAATGCAATACTGGTCTATGGAGAAATTTTAGCTTCCATCATAGTTTTGCATGCAAAAATATAGATATACTGGACATCTGCACCAACGTTGAGGTAAATCTCCAGAGCAGATGTCCTAACACTAAACTGACCTAAGTTAAAAGCAAATGTCTTTACCCTGGCAGCAGCTACGCTAAAATGTGTAACTTACATTCAATACAGACAGCAGAAAACAAAGCAAGCGCTCACCAATATGGGCTGCAACTGAATGACTCATCACCTCATATGCACCGCTTAAATAGCTCAAATACACACTCAGCAATCAGACAGATGCAAAACATATGCAAAACTAAAATGCACGCCCGCATCCAAACAATGCAATACTGGTCTATGGAGAAATTTTAGCTTCCATCATAGTTTTGCATGCAAAAATATTGGCATTGTTTGGATGCGGGCGTGCATTTTAGTCCAGGGGGGGGCGGTGTGCGCCACAGCGATTAACCATTCAATTGTATAGTATTGGGTCAGGGATGCGCAGCCTTTCACCTATATTTTGTATCCACAGTTCTGTAACTACCAGGCTAGCAGCACCCATTGTGCTATCCTGTTTTGCATGGTAAGTATCTAGTTTAGTTTTGCATATGTTTTGCATCTTTCTGATTGTTGAGTGTGTATTTGAGCTATTTAAGCGGTGCATATGAGGTGGTGAGTCATTCAGATGCGGCCCATATTGGTGAGCGCTTGCTTTGTTTTCTGCTGAATGTAGGCAAGTGCCTACAGGCATCTGATGATGGAAAGGCGGCTGACTCCCCTCACTGAGTGCCTCCCTTCCTGCTTCCCTAGGAAGAGTCCTGATGAGACTGTAAATAAGGGGTTACAATACTCACCCAGGTCTCGGCATTCCACTGGGGAGATCTCCCTTCAGTCGGGGGCACCTCTAGATACTTAATATGTGAGGTTCCTCTAGCTACCTAATACTTGGGGGCACCTCTAGCTACTTAATACGGAGGGTACTTCTGGCTACCTAATGCTAAGGGGCACCTGTAGCTGCCTATGACAGGCAAGGGAAGTAAGGGATAAGTGACAGCTGGGACAGCCAGCACACTTGCGGTGCAGTTCGGTGGGGGTTTGTAGGATCATGGAGGGCGGAGTCTAGGGTGCCAAGACATCTGTGCCTATAGGCCCCTGTGATGTAAATCCGGGCCTGCATGCATGGAGGGCGGAGTCTAGGGTGCCAGGACATCTGTGCCTATAGGCTCCTGTGAGGTAAATCCGGGCCTGCATGTATGGAGGGCGGAGTCTAGGGTGCCAGGACATCTGTGCCTATAGGCTCCTGTGATGTAAATCCGGGCCTGCATGCATGGAGGGCGGAGTCTAGGGTGCCAGGACATCTGTGCCTATAGGCTCCTGTGATGTAAATCCGGGCCTGCATGCATGGAGGGCGGAGTCTAGGGTACCAGGACATCTGTGCCTATAGGCTCCTGTGATGTAAATCCGGGCCAGCATGCATGGAGGGCGGAGTCTAGGGCGCCAGGACATCTGTGCCTATAGGCTCCTGTGATGTAAATCCGGGCCTGCATGCATGGAGGGCGGAGTCTAGGGTGCCAGGACATCTGTGCCTATAGGCTCCTGTGATGTAAATCCGGGCCTGCATGCATGGAGGGCAGAGTCTAGGGTGCCAAGACATCTGTGCCTATAGGCTCCTGTGATGTAAATCCGGGCCTGCATGTATGGAGGGCGGAGTCTAGGGTGCCAGGACATCTGTGCCTATAGGCTCCTGTGATGTAAATCCGGGCCTGCATGCATGGAGGGCGGAGTCTAGGGTGCCAGGACATCTGTGCCTATAGGCTCCTGTGATGTAAATCCGGGCCTGCATGCATGGAGGGCGGAGTCTAGGGTGCCAGGACATCTGTGCCTATAGGCTCCTGTGATGTAAATCCGGGCCTGCATGCATGGAGGGCGGAGTCTAGGGTACCAGGACATCTGTGCCTATAGGCTCCTGTGATGTAAATCCGGGCCAGCATGCATGGAGGGCGGAGTCTAGGGCGCCAGGACATCTGTGCCTATAGGCTCCTGTGATGTAAATCCGGGCCTGCATGCATGGAGGGCGGAGTCTAGGGTGCCAGGACATCTGTGCCTATAGGCTCCTGTGATGTAAATCCGGGCCTGCATGCATGGAGGGCGGAGTCTAGGGTACCAGGACATCTGTGCCTATAGGCTCCTGTGAGGTAAATCCAGGCCTGCATGCATGGAGGGCGGAGTCTAGGGCGCCAGGACATCTGTGCCTATAGGCTCCTGTGATGTAAATCCGGCCTGCATCCACTAGTCTATAAACTCCAATATAAACAGAATATAAAATGTATTGATTTATATGAAGGATCTCGTGTCTGCTTTTGGGAGGCAAGCCCACCACTTCCTCCAAGCAATTTTTAAAAATGTTATTGACTTTTATCCTGCTGGCGCCTCTGTTCTACATATAAATATAAAAAAACAGAACAATCTCTGCAAGATTCCTTAACTCTGCATTTAGTGAAGTATACTCTTTCTCCATATCAACTCCAATGTTGGCCACGCGAGCCCTGCATGTAGAGAAGCCATTTATATCGCAGACTGCGCCAGTATTTCATATTTCAGCTCATACAGAAACGGGAGGAACCAGCGAGTGACATCACTGGGGAATACGCCGCTTGTTAACGAGGAGAACGTTATGGGGAGAAATTTTACAAGTTTGTGACATTTTCATTGGTGTTTTCACTGCTGACATCATCCTGACAATATGGCCGCCACAGGCTCATTATTCGTATTATTTCACAATAAAACAAGGCAAAGATGTTTTCTTTATGACAAGATTTCTGACTTGCTTGAGTGGAAGGAAAGTCCCTCTCGATTTACAGTTCTCTCGATAGAAAGCGAAATATGAATGTTTTACCATGAAAAATGATGTCACTTACGCTTGTGTGACTTTTATCAGTTTTGTCAGATTGTGTGCTCTGTACATAATCCGGCAGGATTTATCCAAATTACCCTCCGCTGTGAGCCCACCCAGAACTGATAGCAGGAGGATGGACGGACCAATGGAAAAAAAAGACAGATGCAGCAGTCATGAGCCCATCCAATACTGATAGCAGGAGGATGGACAGACTGATGGAAAAGAAGACAAATGCAGCAGTCGTGAGTGTCACAGGAGCCCCACTGGCCGTGAACACGCAAAACCGTCCGATCCGATTCTAGCACACAGATTGAGAGCTATGGACGCAATCTGCGTAGAATTGGCGGAGTTTGAGCGTCACGACGCAGTAGGGAGCCTGTGAGGTTACGAAAATACACTTTTACTCCAACCCAGGGGTAGATTTGCCACCATCTCTGTTTTCTATCAGCCCAGAGAAAACTGCTAACTGGCTATAGACCTGTGAAACAAACAACCGGTTAAAACTGTGCAATTCCTATCTATCTATCAAAACAGTAGCGTCCCTTCGGAAGTTTAGGTCTCGTCTGTGTATACTGAATAGAAGGTTTTACTGAGAGGTAAAGACCTTTTAAAAAGCCTTTATTTGTTACAATATAAATAATTAATATATACAGACAATCGTGAACAATTAAACGATGAGAGACAGTGATAACACAGTACATAAAAGAAAAAGGGATAAAAAGAACGAATACTTATGATTCTGTGGAAAGTCCGTTCGGGAAAAGACAAAGTTCCTTTGTTGCAGTCAGTTCGCAATATGGCCGAACCACATGGCCGTTGCTCCGCCTGCAAGATGGCCACTGCTATTTCCCCAAGCAGTGGCAGTCTTTTCGGTATGATGGAAAGTGGGGGAATTGGCTGGGGGTCCTCATGCAATCAGTTTTGAGCACTGACATTTCTGGGCGGAGTCTCAAGCTCAGCCCAGGGGCGTGTCAGGCAGTGAGTTCTCAGGGGAGGAACTTCCAACCATCCACAAAATATGTCCAATTTCATACCCCGCCGGGGTTTTGTCGCACATGCAAACCGATTTCATATTCAGATTGGGCTGAGAATACACGTTCATAGGACATCAAACTTGCAATATTTGGGGCGCACGGGGACCCCATTATTCATATCTCAGCCCCTGCTCGGGTTACCTGGCTATGTCTAGTATCACCATATTCTACAGAATTAGGGAAACAAAATTATGTAATTTTCATATTCCTCCCATGGATGGTATTTGCAAAATGTGACAAAGTTATCAACACCATGCATTCCATACTCAGTCTAGTCGGTGCCGTCAAGACTGGGAGGAATGTAGGTGTCAATAGACCTCATGCTGTGCTAGCTTCCCCTGTTGAATAGACTCTGTTGGTATTTCAGCTCTGCCCAATTAGCACATTAGTGTCACCAGAGCTTTTCCGGGAGCCTTAACAGGATTTCTTGCTAAACCAGGTTGCTTTAGCCATATGCTAACGCAGGCCCATTCAGCCCTCATGGCAAAAGGGGGGGGAAGGCAGGAAGGAAAAACTTCTATTTTAAAAATAAAGAATGTCAGTTTTCCGATCACGGTTGCGATCGGACAATCGGCCGCGAATCCTCGGACGACTGGGCGTCGCCCGGCGTCACACCTCCCCCTTCCCGAGCTCTGCTCAGGGAGGTGTCAACAGGACGCCTTCCGTAGCAGCTATTGGCGCTGTTGGGTCGGGTTCCCCCTGACACCGCGACAGCCCATCAGCGTTTTGGTGTCGGCTGCCTGCTTTGTGTTGGATCGTAAAGTCGTACTGCTGCAATGACAGGCTCCACCGTAGGAGCCTGCCGTTGGTTCCAGCAGTACGGTTTAGCCAACTCAGGGGATTGTGATCAGTGACGATCGTGAAGGAGCGGCCGTACAGATACGACTGCAGTTTCTGTAGGGCCCACACGATCGCCAGGCACTCCTTTTCAGTTGTGGAGTAGGCTACCTCTCGGGGCAGGAGCTTCCGGCTCAGGTAGAGGATAGGGTGTTCATCCCCCTTTCCATCCACCTGGCTGAGGACTGCGCCGAGACCGTAGTCAGAGGCATCGGTTTGCACCACAAACCGACGACTGAAGTCTGGGGCCTGAAGCACAGGGGCGCTTGCGAGGGCCTGCTTCAAGGCCTGGAAGGCATTCTCGCAAGCGGGGGTCCAGCTAACAACCTTGGGGTGCTTCTTGCTAGTGGCATCGGTCAGGGGCTTCGCCAGTGTACTATAGGCGGGAACAAATTTCCTATAGTAGCCGGCGGTCCCCAGGAACGCCTGGACCTGCTTTTTCGTGATAGGTCGAGGCCATGCCAGGATGGCGTCCACCTTTCCCGTGTCAGGTTTCAGGGTGTTACCCCCCACCCGGTGACCTAAGTACTGCACCTCGGTCATGCCAATCTGACACTTACTCGGTTTAACCGTCAGATTGGCCATGGCCAGCCTCTCTAGTACCTGGGACAGGTGTTTGAGGTGTTCTTCCCAGGTGGGGCTGAACACCGCAATGTCATCCAGATACGCTACAGCGAACCCTTGCATTCCCTCTAGCAGGTCGTTCACGGCCCGCTGAAACGTGGCGGGGGCGTTCTTCATCCCAAAGGGCATCATCGTGAACTCGAAGAGGCCGAAAGGGGTGATGAAGGCCGACTTTTGCCTCGCGTCAGGTGCAAGTGGTATCTGCCAATACCCCCGGCTCAGATCCATGATTGATAGGTACCTGGCTGATGCCAGTGTATCTAGCAGCTCATCAATGCGAGGCATGGGGTAGGCGTCTGTAGTGGTGATGGCGTTCAGTTTCCTGTAGTCTACGCAGAACCGAGTTGTCTGGTCCTTCTTGGGGACCAGGACAACAGGGGCTGCCCAGGCACTACTGGACTTTTGAACCACCCCTAGCTCCAGCATCTCCCTCACCTCTTTCTGCATGTCCGCTTGCACCTCTGGGGAGACGCGGTAAGCGGATTGCCTGATGGGGGGATGGGTGCCCGTATCTACCCCATGCACCGCCATACTGGTCCGCCCCGGGATACCGGAGAAGGTGTGCTGGTACTGGCCCAGCACCTTCTGTAACTGCTCTTGCTGGGCTGAGGCGAGCTGTGGATTGACGTTTAGGTCGCCGTCCACATCTCGTACGTCAGCCAGCAGGTCTAACAGGGGGTCTGCCTCTCCCTGCTCTAACCGGCTGCACACTGGCAGCGCATACTGGGTCCTGTCATGGTGGGCCTTCAGCATGTTTACATGAAAGCTCTTCTGCTTCCTGCCCCCCATGTTCACTAGATACGTCAGAGGGTTTAACCGCTGCACTACAGTAAAAGGCCCCTCCCAGGCTGCTTGCAGCTTGTTCTGCCTCACGGGAAGAAGGGCATATACCTTGTCACCCACATCAAATGACCGCTCTCCAGCAGTGCGGTCGTACCATGCTTTTTGTTTGGCCTGAGCCTGGGCCAGGTTGTTGGTCACTACTGCGGACAGGGACTCCATTTTGTCCCTGAACTTGAGGACGTAATCGACCACGGAGACATCAGTGGGGTCGCCCTTGCCCTCCCATGTCTCCCGCATCAATTGTAAGGGTCCTCGGACATTCCTCCCATACAGGAGTTCAAACGGGGAAAACCCGGTTGACTCCTGCGGCACCTCCCTGTACGCAAACAACAGATGAGGCAGGTATCGTTCCCAGTCCCCACCTTGCGACTCAACAAACGTGGTCAGCATTTGCTTCAGCGTCCCGTTGAACCGTTCACACAGTCCATTGGTCTGCGGGTGGTAGGGACTGGAGACAATGTGCGTCATGTGTATCTTTTTGCACAGGGCCTCCATGAGTTCGGACATAAACTGGGATCCCTGATCGGAGAGCATCTCCGCAGGGAACCCGACTCGGGAGAAAATGTTAAGTAGCGCGTCTGCTACCTTGTCCGCCCTCAGGGAGGAAAGCGCCATGGCCTCAGGATAGCGGGTGGCGTAATCCACCACCGTCAGGATGTACCTTTTGCCACTGCTGCTGGGAGTGGGCAATGGTCCAATTATGTCGACTGCCACTCTGTGAAAGGGCTCACCTATGATTGGCAGTGGACACAAGGGAGCCTTGCGGGGGTTCCCAGCCCGTTTTACCTTTTGGCAAACAGTACATGAGCGGCAATAGTTGGTCACATCGATCCGCATCCTGGGCCAGTAGAAATGACCCTGGATACGGTCAAGTGTCTTGTGGATTCCCAAGTGCCCTGCCAGGGGAATGTCATGTGCGGACTTCAGCACATGCCCCCGGAAGGCACTGGGTACCACAAGCAACTTGGTACCCACACTTGTTTCACCTTCGGTGGGCTGTACAGGCTCGCTGTACAGCTTACCACCTTCCCAATATACCTTGAAGGTATCTTCATTCGTGAGGGGCTCCGAAGCCTGCCTTCTGAGTGCCTCGAGGCTAGGGTCAGTCTGGAGTGCTTGCACAAATGCAGCACTCTCGCTCTCAGCCAGCTGGCCCGTGGCATATGCAGTTAGTGGCTGAAGGCTACCATCCCTGTGGTCAGAG
Source organism: Hyperolius riggenbachi (assembly GCF_040937935.1). Taxonomy (NCBI): domain Eukaryota; kingdom Metazoa; phylum Chordata; class Amphibia; order Anura; family Hyperoliidae; genus Hyperolius; species Hyperolius riggenbachi. The sequence continues at coordinate 5,886,538 of NC_090650.1, forward strand.
GAGGGGGAGGAGGCCGGAACCTCTTCCACCTGCTCTGAGCCCAGGTTCTGAGCAGCGCGGCTGCGTGTTACTGCCAGTACAGGTACACCTTCAGACTGGCACATACTGGCATTACTCACATCCTGGCTGCATGCATGAATTACAGTGACAGGTACAACAACATTTTCATCACAAACAATCGGTATATCAAACACAGGTACCTGTGACACAGGTACTATTGGACTCGGTACCCCTGGACTGGGCACATTCAACCCACCTCCCCCCTGTTCTTGCCCCTTGGTGCAAAGTACCTTAGTGTGGGCGGAGAGTCCGTCTCCCTCCTGGCAGTCTGAGGGGCTTGGGGCAGGTTCATAATAGGACACAAGCTTGCCCAGGTCGGTCCCCAACAAAACTGGGACCGGCAGTTGGTCCAGGACCCCAACAACCTTCTCTTGAACCCCCACCCCCCAATCGATGGACACCCGAGCCTGGGGAATGTGAGAAAGAGTGCCCCCCACTCCAGTGAGGGTAAGGTATTTGTCAGGGAGGATATTTTCCGTCGGGACCAGGTGCGCACGCACCAGGGTGACATCCGCTCCAGTGTCGCGGAAACCGGTAACAAGCTGGTCGTTCACTGTAACCAGCTGGTGGTTGCTCGTAGCGGAGTGGATCCCTCTCCCACCTGCGAACATGACGTTGTTGGGTGCTCCCGGCTGGGGTGCGCTGGCTGGCGGCAGTTGCCGTGGGCGAGGTGTAGGTGGTGCAGGAGCTGGCGCTGTCTGCCTCCGCTCCGGGCAGTTAAACTTCATGTGTCCGGGCTTGCGGCAAAAGTGACAGGTGATGCCCTCTGTTGCTGCAGGCCTGGACGCAGCAGCTGCGCTGGAGGGCCTCTGGGGCGCACGGCTCACAGAGGTAGGAGAGTCTGCAAAATTGTGGGACTGACCTCCTCTCCAGCTAGATGGGGCAGTCCTGCGGGTCTCCGGCACCCTGGTCGTTGCAAAGGTCTCAGCGAGGTCTGCAGCGACCGTCGCTGACGCCGGTCGGCGCTCCAGCACAAACTGGCGTACATCAGCCGGGCAAATGTTCAGAAACTGCTCCAGGACGATTAAGTCCTCCAGGACACCGTAAGACCCTTTAGTGAGGCCTAGCGTCCACTGGCGGAGTGTGGTGAGCAGACTGCTGACCACATCTTGATAAGAATCAGTAGATTTTTTCTGCCAGGACCTGAACCTTTTCCGGTAGGCTTCTGGCGTCAGCTGGTACTTAGTGATTATAGCCTCCTTTATAGCGGTATAATCATTGTCCTTTTCCACAGGCAGCTCTGAGAAAGCATCAAGCGCTTTGTAGCGCAGCAAGGGTGTCAGATGTCTGGCCCACTGGTCTTGGGACAGACGATACTGACGGCAGGCCTTTTCAAAAGACCTCAAAAACAAGTCAATGTCAGTGTCTTTTTCGATAATAGCAAATTTAAATTTTGCACTTACTGGAGCGGCAGTCCCTTCAGCAGGGAGGCTGGGCGTTGAACTCCGGCTGGCTTGCTGCACTTTCGCCATGTTCAGCTCATGCTGTCGTCTCTCCCGCGCCTCTGCAGATTGGCGTTCCTCTCGCTTTTGCTCCGCCATGTACTGCAGGTACTTGTCCACATCAGTTTCCATCAGCTTTTGCAATGCCTGCTGCATTACTGGATCAACATAACTGGACAGTCCAGTACTGGCCGGTTCCAGGCGAGTACTTTCAGGGGTTCTGGGGTCGGGGATCACACGGACAGCCTCCTGCGTATCTGTTGCCGCATTGCCCGCGGGTTGCTCAACCTCGGTACGCACAGGATCTTCAGTCTCTGGTTCCCCTCGACTTGCGTTAGATGAGCCGGTGTCCTCCACAGTGGACACCTCCAGCGTCCGCAGATTCTGGCTATCCCATCGGTACAAGTCCGTTATCAGGTCCTGCTGTTTCTTGCCGCGGATGTCCATGCCTCTCGCCTCGCACAGACTCTGCAGGTCGGATAGGACCATGACCTTGTAATTCCCGGACATTTCCATGCCAAATAAAAGAAAACTTAGGGGAGGGGTACTGGTTACACAGTCTCTCTGTATATATGAAAAATATATTGCACTCAGTCACTACCAACGAATTAGTTCGTTTCTCGATAGGGCTAATTCGATAGCCCTACCTGAGATACTATCAGCACACACAGATCCCAAACGCTGCCGACCACTGTCACAAGAGCCCCACTGGCCGTGAACACGCAAAACCGTCCGATCCGATTCTAGCACACAGATTGAGAGCTATGGACGCAATCTGCGTAGAATTGGCGGAGTTTGAGCGTCACGACGCAGTAGGGAGCCTGTGAGGTTACGAAAATACACTTTTACTCCAACCCAGGGGTAGATTTGCCACCATCTCTGTTTTCTATCAGCCCAGAGAAAACTGCTAACTGGCTATAGACCTGTGAAACAAACAACCGGTTAAAACTGTGCAATTCCTATCTATCTATCAAAACAGTAGCGTCCCTTCGGAAGTTTAGGTCTCGTCTGTGTATACTGAATAGAAGGTTTTACTGAGAGGTAAAGACCTTTTAAAAAGCCTTTATTTGTTACAATATAAATAATTAATATATACAGACAATCGTGAACAATTAAACGATGAGAGACAGTGATAACACAGTACATAAAAGAAAAAGGGATAAAAAGAACGAATACTTATGATTCTGTGGAAAGTCCGTTCGGGAAAAGACAAAGTTCCTTTGTTGCAGTTAGTTCGCAATATGGCCGAACCACATGGCCGTTGCTCCGCCTGCAAGATGGCCACTGCTATTTCCCCAAGCAGTGGCAGTCTTTTCGGTATGATGGAAAGTGGGGGAATTGGCTGGGGGTCCTCATGCAATCAGTTTTGAGCACTGACATTTCTGGGCGGAGTCTCAAGCTCAGCCCAGGGGCGTGTCAGGCAGTGAGTTCTCAGGGGAGGAACTTCCAACCATCCACAAAATATGTCCAATTTCATACCCCGCCGGGGTTTTGTCGCACATGCAAACCGATTTCATATTCAGATTGGGCTGAGAATACACGTTCATAGGACATCAAACTTGCAATATTTGGGGCGCACGGGGACCCCATTATTCATATCTCAGCCCCTGCTCGGGTTACCTGGCTATGTCTAGTATCACCATATTCTACAGAATTAGGGAAACAAAATTATGTAATTTTCATATTCCTCCCATGGATGGTATTTGCAAAATGTGACAAAGTTATCAACACCATGCATTCCATACTCAGTCTAGTCGGTGCCGTCAAGACTGGGAGGAATGTAGGTGTCAATAGACCTCATGCTGTGCTAGCTTCCCCTGTTGAATAGACTCTGTTGGTATTTCAGCTCTGCCCAATTAGCACATTAGTGTCACCAGAGCTTTTCCGGGAGCCTTAACAGGATTTCTTGCTAAACCAGGTTGCTTTAGCCATATGCTAACGCAGGCCCATTCAGCCCTCATGGCAAAAGGGGGGGGAAGGCAGGAAGGAAAAACTTCTATTTTAAAAATAAAGAATGTCAGTTTTCCGATCACGGTTGCGATCGGACAATCGGCCGCGAATCCTCGGACGACTGGGCGTCGCCCGGCGTCACAGTGAGCCCATCCAACACTGATAGCAGGAGGATGGACAGACTGATGGAAAAAAAGACAGATGCAGCAGTCATGAGCCCATCCAATACTGATAGCAGGAGGATGGACAGACTGATGGAAAAGAAGGCAAATGCAGCAGTCGTGAGCAGGGGCGTAGCTAGGTGGGGGCAGGGGGGTACATATGTCCCCCAGGGGACAGCATCTGGGGGGCGCTGGATCAGACTGTACTGTTCCCCCATGTCTTCTGGTTCGCATTCACACAGCGCTGAGACACGAAACAAGTAGGGAGGAGCAGATCTTCCCTGCTCTCCGCCCACTCCCCGCCTCCTTTCAGCCCTTCTCTCCTCATGATCGAGAAGAGAAGGGCTGGAAGGAGGCAGAGAGTGGGCGGCAAGCAGGCGTTGAGAGGGAACAACATTCAAAGTTTACCTGGGTAAAGGTAATGCATGGGTAAACTTTTGTTGGTGAGACTTTTGAGCTGTTTCAGAAAATTCCAGGCTCCGGTGAATCAGCTGAGCTGGCTCCACTGCGCTGCCTTGAGAGCAGGGCCGGGCCGAGGCATAGGCTGGAGAGGCTCCAGCCTCAGGGCGCAGTGTAGGAGGGGGCGCACAATTCATTCAGCTGTCATTCCTAATTGTGTTTGAAGCAGAAAGAAATAAGAAAAGGGGATACATAGCAGTGACTGCAAGCCATATAAGTAGATATTAAGGTGTTGGGGAGGTTGTGGGCCCTGTGGCACCTCTTAGTGTAATGGTGTAATGGCAATCAGTGTGTGACGGCTGGGGTGGGAGGGATGGAGGGGCGCACTTTGGTGTCTCAGCCTTGGGTGCTGGAGGACCTTGTCCCGCCTCTGCTTGAGAGAGGTATTCTGCAGCGTCTGCTCAGCGTTAGCTCTCTGCATCTGTTTAGCTTCATGATTAGCGTCTCTGTCTATCAGCCTGTGCTCCGGCCAGCAGAGGTCTGTGATTACTGCTGGACAAGGATGTCCCCTCCTCTCCCACTATACAAGCGATGTAGCAGAGCCAGAAGCATATGGGGCTATTTTTTTTTTATTATTGTAATCGTGGGTCAGGTCGCTCCTTTACATTTAACCCCCTACACTCTCTCTCCCCTCCTGCTCTACATCAGCTGTGCTTGTTCTTGTCTACATCCTGTCATCTATCTTTCTTACTCTTTTTCCCACTCATCTTTGTCTCCCTCCTTTGTCTCTCCAACTTCACAACTTTTTCCATCTCTGTCCCACCTTCCTGCCCCCTCCCCTCTATCTTATGGATCAGGTTCTTTGGTGATTTAAAGGAGTCATCTGCCAAAAATAGTGTTCCCCAGCTGTACTTAAAAGGAGTCATCAGGCGTTTCTAAGAAAAATAAGCGCTACATACCAAGGGCTTCGTCCAGCACCAAGCTCCCAGTATGTCCCTCGCCGCAGCTCCTCCGACAGCCGTTCACCTGTGAAGCTTCCCGGTCCCTGGCAATGACGTCAGTCCAACCTGGAGGTCGGCCTTTACTGCACCTGCGTGAGCGATGCTGTCAATCACCGCCATGTGGATCTGAGCGTACTGCGCAGCTCCACGTTAGTCTGGTTGTCCTTACTGCGCCTGCATGAGCGACACTGTCAATCAAGCCCACGTCGTCCGCAGTGTAGATCTGACAGTGTTTTGAGTGTGGATTTCATTGACAGACTAGTGGATTTAATTGACAGCGGTGCTCGCACAGGCACACTAGAGGAGGTCAGCCTCTGCACCGCCGGGGACCCCGGGCCGGAGGCTGAACGCGGAGCTGCGGTGTGGGACATGTCTGCTGCAAGGGGCTGGAGGAAGCCCCGGGTAAGTACAGCTGAGGAACACTGTTTTTGGCTGACGACTCCTTTAAGTTTGGTACTTTCAGTGCCCATATCTTTTGGCAACAACATGTGCCCAAAATTATCAATGGTAATTTAGCTGATTTATTGCTGATAATGTTGGCATCAATATATGCACACATATTGCATTAAAAATAAGATGGCATGTTACCATAGTGCCAAAAACAGTTCAAATGAGTGCACAGCGCGCCTTATCATTTGGATGCCGCCATGGGCCACAGTGTGCTGTACATTGTAAATATGGGGGTGCTGACAAGGTAATTTGAGTACCAAAATTTGTCGCCATTTAGCGGCGTTGAATCCAGGCCTAGAGTTAGCAGTTGATAAGTTTGGCTGATATTCTACTATGTTAGGGGAAGCAATACTATCGAATTCTTCCAGAGCGCATATTCACATGCGCCTTAATTCCATGTGCGCCTGTACCCTGACTTGAATATCAGGCAGCATGCAATTTTCCTTTATCTGTGTGGTATTCCTCTAGGCACTCTGACTTACTCTTTCCAAAAGCATTCTGATCCCATAAAAATCGATAAATAAAAATAGCCTAGACTATGGTAGGACATTAGACTATGACTATGGTGGGATTAGAGTGTGAGCTTCTTTAAGGACAGTCAGTGACATGACTATGTATGCTGTAATGTGCTGCAGATGATGTCAGTGCTATACAAATACATAATAATAATATGGTAGGACATTAGACTATGACTATGGTGGGATTAGAGTGTAAGCTCCTCTGATGACAGTCACTGACATGACTATGTACTCTGTAAAGTGCTGCAGGAGATGCCAGTGCTATATAAATACATAATAATAATAATAATATGGTAGGACATTAGACTATGACTATGGTGGGATTAGAGTGTGAGCTTCTCTAAGGACAGTCGGTGACATGACTATGTACTCTGTAAAGTGCTGCAGGAGATGTCAGTGTTATATATAAATACATAATAGTAATATGGTAGGACATTAGACTATGACTATGGTAGGATTAGATTGTGAGCTCCGTTTAATGTTATAACTTCATAGTTCAGCAACATTGGGTTGCATTTCTTCTCTGCAGCATTGCAACTTCATGTACATTTGGCTCCATTGCATGCCACAGGGGGCGCAAAAACTATCTTTGTCCCCGGGTGCTGAAATACCAAGCTACGCCTCTGGTCGTGAGCCCATCCAACACTGATAGCAGGAGGATGGACAGACTGATGGAAAAGAAGACAAATGCAGCAGTCGTGAGCCCATCCAATACTGATAGCAGGGGGATGGACAGACTGATGGAAGAAAGACGGATTCAGCAGTCATGTGCGCCCACCCAATACTAATAGCAGGGGGATGGACAGACCGGTGGAAGAAAGACAGATGCAGCAGTCGCGAGCCCACCCAAAACTGATAGCAGGAGGATGGACAGACCGATGGAAAAATAGACAAATGCAGCAGTCATGAGCCCATCCAATCCTGATAGCAGAGGAATGGACAGACCGGTGGAAGAAAGACAGATGCAGCAGTCGCGAGCCCATCCAAAACTGATAGCAGGAGGATGGACAGACCAATGGAAAAATAGACAAATGCAGCAGTCATGAGCCCATCCAATACTGATAGCAGAGGAATGGACAGACCGGTGGAAGAAAGACAGATGCAGCAGTCGCGAGCCCACCCAAAACTGATAGCAGGAGGATGGACAGACCGATGGAAAAAAGACAGATGCAGCAGTCATGTGAGCCCACCCAAAACTGATAGCAGGGGGATGGACAGACTGATGGAAGAAAGAGGGATGCAGCAGTCATGTGCGCCCACCCAATACTGATAGCAGGAAAATGGACAGACCGATGGAAAAAAAGACAAATGCAGCAGTTGTGAGTCCACCTAAAACTGATAGCAGGGGGATGGACAGACCAATGGAAGAAAGACTGATGAAGCAGTCATGTGAGCCAATCCAATACTTATAGCAGAGGGATGGACAGACCGATGGAAGAAAGACAGATGCAGCAGTCATGTGCGCCCACCCAAAACTGATAGCAGGGGGATGGACAGACCAATGGAAGAAAGACTGATGAAGCAGTCATGTGCGCCCACCCAATACTGATAGCAGAGGGATGGACAGACCGATGGAAGAAAGAGGGATGCAGCAGTCATGTGCGCCCACCCAAAACTGATAGCAGGAAAATGGACAGAGCGATGGAAAAAAAGACAAATGCAGCAGTCGTGAGCCCACCCAAAACTGATAACAGGGGGATGGACAAGACTGATGGAAGAAAAGACTGATGCAGCATTAATGTACGCCCCCCAAACTGATAGCAGGGGGATGGACAGACCAATGGAAGAAAGACTGATGCAGCAGTCATGTGCGCCCACCCAATACTGATAGCAGGGGGATGGATGGACCGCTGGAAGAAAATACAGATGCAGCAGTTGTGAGCCCACCCAAAACTGATAGCAGGGGGATGGACAGACCATTGGAAAAAAGGACAAATTCAGCAGTCGTGAGCCCACCTAAAACCGATAGTAGGGGGATGGACAAGACTGATGGGAAGAAAAGAGAGATGCAGCAGTCATGTACACCCACCCAAAACTGATAGCAGGGGGATGGACAGACCGATGGAAGTAAGACAGATGCAGCAGCCATGTGAGCCCACCCAAAACTGATAGCAGAGGGATGGACAGACCGATGGAAGAAAGACAGATGCAGCAGTCGTGTGTACCCACCCAAAACTGATAGTAGAGGGATGGACAGACCGATGGAAGAAAGACAGATGCAGCAGTCATGTGCGCCCACCCAAAACTGAAAGCAGGGGGATGGACAGACTGATAGCAGAAAGACAGATGCAGCAGTCGTGAGCCCACCCAAAACTGATAGCAAGGGGATGGACAGACCGATGGAAGAACAACAGATGCAGCAGTCGTGAGCCCACCCAGAACTGATAGCAGGAGGATGGACAGACCGATGGAAGAAAGACATATGCAGCAGTCATGTGCGCCCATCCAAAACTGATAGCAGAAGGATGGATGTACAAAAAAACCCGACACTAGCTTAGCCCTTGTTAGGTGTCTAAAAACTGTCCAACGCTAGCCCAGGGCCTAACATTAACCTGACTCAAGAATAACGGTGCCCATTAAGAATCCAATTTCCTGAGCAATTGACGTCTGATCTGATTGTTGTGATCGATAGGAAACTGTACTTGGACCCACCAATGGAGGGGAAAAGGTTAAGCAATCTGATCAGGTGAGGGCTGGATGCATGTTGCATAATGCATACATTATAATGAGTGTGAACTGCAAAGGAGAGACTGGACACAGACAGACGTTAATCCTAAGCCGGCATGCTGTGAATTAGAATAACGCGATCCTAAAAAATACGCCGCACTCTGAGTGTGCTATGGGTATGCAGAAGAAACTGTTTAAAGTGAACCTCCAGACTGTAAATCTACTCAGCAGCACTGAAAAGGCTTGGTGTTTCTTCAACAGTTTTCACAGCATCAGAACTTTGTTTTTCTTACCCAAGCCTCATTTTTAGCTGCACAGAAGAAAACTGCCCGGGCATTTTCTCCCTGATGCTGTGCAAAGCATGATGAGATTTCTAATGATATTGTACTCCTGCTGCTGTTTTGGCGCAATTTTTTTTTTATTTTTTTATTTTAAATTTGAGATTTGAAGCCTAGCGCGCGCAGCTGTGAGGGGTGATCAGGACACAGGACAGTTGGAACTGTGTTCATGATCCCTATCACCTCCTTTCAACCCAAAAGATGGCTACCCTCATTAAAAAGATAGCTGCCCCCATGCAGAGAGGTTATATTACCTATCTATTTTAATAAACATAACTAATGTAACTTAATGACAGTATGTTTGTTTAGGCTGAAGTTCCCCTTTAAGCAAAAAGGTAGATTACTTACAAAATAGCACCACTCTGCATTCAAGAATAATTAACACATTTTAATATTTCCAAATTGCATTCCATATGAATACTACACAATTAAAAGCAACCTCAATCACTGATCCACATATAAGCCCAAAAAAACTGCAATATATCAACCAAATTGTATGAGAAAACCTGGTGTATGAATATAATAATAATAATAAAAATAATAATCCGAACATTTGTATAGTGCTTTTCTCCTGTCGGACTCAAAGCGCTCAAGAGCTGCAGCCACTGGGACGCGCTCAGGAGGCCACCCTGCAGTGTTAGGGAGTCTTGCCTTCAACTCCTTACTGAATAGATACTGACCCTAGCCAGGATTCAAACCCTGGTCTCCCATGTCAAAGGCAGAGCCCTTAACCAGTACTTTATTTAGCCACCATATTATTATGAATATGTGTATCCTGCACACAGGTTAATTAGTGTATGAACCCGGGTTTAGACAGGTGCAAAAAGCAGTGTATAAAAAAGTGCAAACTGTGCAATAGACGTCACTAAATACAAAATACTGGTGTCAATCATACAGAGAAAAACAAAACCACATGGTGCAAAGGTAACAAACTGCAATATAAAGTGCTAATGGAAAAGTGATCTTGCTATAGATATGGTGCTGGCAGGTAGCATAAATGTGCAATAAAAGTGTATACTGTATATACTCCACCCACGTAATAGATAGGAAACCGGGAGTGGATCTGGAGCAAGGAGGGAGGCCGCAATGAGCCAGGGTGGACAAGTCCACCGGTTCCACAGCCTTCACCTTGCTTTGTCAAGACCGAGACCCTGAGTCTCGTGCACTTTTTAATATACTGCTTTATAAAAAAATTGTTTACAATCTGTAATAAATATTTGTTGGTTGGAAGGAGTCTGCTGTCAGTCATCTCCTCAGCCTGCCATAGTCTGGCAAGACCATGTGATACAATGACCAGCACAGTCTTTACTGCACATGCACTGGAAAATTCCCCTTTCCAGTGACCTGTCCCCTTGTTCTTAGAACATTGTTTTCTGTTCCTTGGCCATTGTTTACCTTTAGGAAATATGAAAACACTTGATGTTTACCCCGCTGCTGTCTGGATGCCGGTACATATTGAGCTGATACTGCGCTCTGGCCTTGTGTTAGACACAGCACAATGTTCTACACTCTGCTTCTAGAAATGCCTCTATTTCTCTAAGGGAAATCCTGCTTAAAGAGAAACTCTGCAGAGCAAGTCCTTTTACTAAAACCAGCTGTAAAGTAACTGAGGGCTCCGAATTCAAGCATATCAAACTTAAATTCACTGATGTAAGTATATATATATATATATATATATATATATATATATATATATATATATATATATATATATATATATATATATATATATACAGTATAGATATATATAGTTATTTTGTAAAAATATAAGCAATTTTAATTTTATCATTTCCACTACAGGTCCTCTTTAGCTATGTTCGGCTGGCGTTTGTCGTTTCATACGCACTTTCAGCTGCCTCGAGTCATTTTCTTTCTTGCTTTGATAAGGCGCCGCAGCCGCCCCGCCCCAGTAACACGTTTTACGCTGCAACTCGGGCCAAGTAATATTTTCCAAAAGCTGCTTTAGAAGAAGTGCTGACAGCGTGGGATGAAGTCACGGCGAGCTGCGCAGACGCCTCGGTTCTGTCCGTCGGCTGTCCGCTCAGTGACATTGTCCCCATTCTTACACCAAAAACGTTCCATGGAAAGAGTTGGTTAAGCCGGCATCCCACATCTTGTCCCCCCCTTCCCTGGAGGCGGCGTTCTCCTGGCGCTCACACCCAGCTCCGCGCCTGCGGGCCCTACTTCCACGCCAAGTGTGCATGCTAAGAAAAGAACACTCTCTGCACACATAATGTATGAAAGCTGTGAGTCACTCCGATCTCTGCGAAGGGCTGTGTCACCAGGAAACGACCCGACATAAAAAACAGAATCGTTACCCGACAACTACGGAAACTGCTCCAGCTTCTGGTAACAGATTAGAAACTCTCGGGATTTTATTACTGTCTGTGTCCCTGCTCAGGAGAAATCCCTGATTGCCCAGTCTGACAGGTAGTAGATAAATCTCCTCAGCAGGGACAGAGACTAGGCATGTTTGTTTAGGGATAGGCAAAGATGGCACAAAGCTCCCAACTGTCTCTTTTTTCGGAGGGACAGTCCCTCTTTGGGAACCCTGTCCCTGTGTTCCTGTCCCTGTCTTTGTCCCTCATTTGTCCCTCTTTCAGAACTGATGTACAGATCTGTGAAAATATTTTCTACTGAAAAATGTGTTTAATAGACTCTAAAGACACAATACAATGAAATGATCCAATTTTTTTCTCTTATTCGAGCAAGAAATCCTATTTCCCATTTTTATTCAATATAAAGTGATCAGGAGTGGTGCATTTTTCTGATCAATTTTTATGAAAATTGAGTGGTGTAGTGTAAATTGTCAATTTATTAATATGCAGACCCAAGCAATTTTTTAAGAGTTTTGACATTTTTTTTTTTCGTAATTTGGTGATAAATTGAACATGTGTGTGGTACATTGGTCAATTTTTTGAAATGTTACAATCAATCAGAAACATTGATTGTAATTCTTGATTAAAAAGAAATGTGTGGCCACCTTAAGGCCTGGAACCCACTACAAATCGCAAATTGCTAGCGTTTTTAATGAGCGTTTTGTAAGTAATTTCAGGAGCGCTTTTTGGCAATTTTGGCAGCGATTTTAAAAAGTGTAATCTTTTTGCCAGCGATTGTGTAGCGATTTGCGATTAGCGATTTTAATTCTGATTGGTCCTTTCAATTAATTTTCATTTTTTTTTACAGTGTTCAGTAACTTCAAAACACTAGCAAATCGCTCTGTGTAGGTTTTGACGAGCGATTAGGACAGCGTTTATATACTTTACATTGCAGAAACGCTGATGCAAACCGCTAACGCTCAAAAGTGCTGCATGTCCTGCATTTGCAATTTTGGTCATCGCAATCGCTCCAGTTTCAGCCCTCAATGTTTTTTCTATCATTGAAATCAATACATTTTGAACTAATGACAGGACTAGTGTGGTCTGAATTCATAAAACTGCATATTTTGCTTCTGAATTCTTTCTGGCATCAGTGATTAGGGGTGTGGCGGGGGCGGGATTAGGGGTGTGGTGGGGGCATGTCTAAAAGTGTCCCTCTTTCTTATCTCAAAAAGTTGGGAGGTTTGCAGGCATATGCATGGGGAAACAACTGTAGGGGGCACCACAGAGCTAGTTTTAGCACACTGTACTTTGTCACGTTTTAAGTGGTAAACCTTGTTCAAGAGAAAGGGGCACACAGGAACCTGTGACTGGCAGTGAGCAAAAGCTCCTCCCACTGCAGAAGTCAGAAGAGGGTTTCCCACACAGGAAGTCCAAGAGGCACAATACCAGGACTCCTCCCATTTATTCACAGCATGGAAATTCCGTCAGCCTCTGGAAACAATAGGCTCAGCTTATGAAGGCTTATCACCTCCCCTAAACAAAGCTCACTTAACACTGGAAGGGGGAAGGTGGGGAGTTCTCCTTTAAACTGTCGCTGATGCTACTGTGGGCCGCCCTCAGATCACTGTGATCTCCTGAAAATTCTATAAAAGTTTCATCACATGAAAATGAAATGGAACAGAAGGGAGGCATTAGGCTGCAGCAAGGCTGGGTACTTTTCCAATAAAATAAATGTAATTTGTGGCCACGTATCGAGAAGTCGCTGGTTTGAAGTTCTAAGTGGAACAATTCGGCTCCTGGCTTCGGAGTGGCCGTGTGGCTGAGCCTGACGCCGGCGCTTTCATGTGGTTTGTGGGACGCAGTCTGAAAGCCGCAGCATCTGAGAAGGCCAGAAACCAGAGACGGCCACATTGCTTCCTTTCTTCTTAAATAAACGCTTCTTTCTTAACCTCTTGGAAGCCGGAGGTCCTATCAGTAAAAATGTTTCCTTTCCTGTACAGCTTTCCATGTGGTGCAGCCCTCAATCTCTGCAGCCCACTCCTCACCCCCAGTCTCTGCAGCCCACTCCTCACCCTCAGTCTCTGCAGCCCACTCCTCACCCCCAGTCTCTGCAGCCCACTCCTCAACCTTAAATCTCTGTAGGGCAATCCTCAACCCTTAATCTCTGCAGCCCACTCCTCAACCCTCAATCTCTGCAGCCCACTCCTCACCCCTCAATCTCTGCAGCCCACTACTCAACCCTCATTCTCTGCAGCCCACTCCTCAACCCTCATTCTCTGCAGCCCACTCCTCACCCCTCAGTCTCTGCAGCCCACTCCTCACCCTCATTCTCTGCAGCCCACTCCTCACCCTCAGTCTCTGCAGCCCACTCCTCACCCCCCAGTCTCTGCAGCCCACTCCTCAACCTTAAATCTCTGTAGGGCAATCCTCAACCCTCAATCTCTGCAGCCCACTCCTCACCCCCAATCTCTGCAACCCACTCCTCAACCCCCAGTCTCTGCAGCCCACTCCTCAACCTTAAATCTCTGTAGGGCAATCCTCAACCCTCAATCTCTGCAGCCCACTCCTCAACCCTCAATCTCTGCAGCCCACTCCTCAACTCTCAGTCTCTGCAGCCCACTCCTCCACCCTCAATCCCTGCAGCCCACTCCTCACCCCTCAATCTCTGCAGCCCACTCCTCACCCCTCAGTCTCTGCAGCCCACTCCTCAACCCTCAATCTCTGCAGCCCACTCCTCACCCCTCAGTCTCTGCAGCCCACTCCTCACCCCTCAGTCTCTGCAGCCCACTCCTCACCCCTCAATCTCTGCAGCCCACTCCTCACCCCCAGTCTCTGCAGCCCACTCCTCAACCTTAAATCTCTGTAGGGCAATCCTCAACCCTCAATCTCTGCAGTCCACTCCTCAACCCTCAATCCATGCAGCCCACTCCTCAACCATCAATCTCTGCAGCCCACTCCTCAACCCTCGTTCTCTGCAGCCCACTCCTCACCCTCAATCTCTGCAGCCCACTCCTCACCCCCAGTCTCTGCAGCCCACTCCTCAACCTTAAATCTCTGTAGGGCAATCCTCAACCCTCAATCTCTGCAGTCCACTCCTCAACCCTCAATCCATGCAACCCACTCCTCACCCCTCAATCTCTGCAGCCCACTCCTCAACCCTCAGTCTCTGCAGCCCACTCCTCAACCCTCATTCTCTGCAGCCCACTCCTCACCCCTCATTCTCTGCAGCCCACTCCTCACCCCTCAATCTCTGCAGCCCACTCCTCAACCCTCAATCTCTGCAGCCCACTCCTCACCCCCAATCCCTGCAGCCCACTCCTCAACCCTCAGTCTCTGCAGCCCACTCCTCAACCCTCAATCCCTGCAGCCCACTCCTCACCCCTCATTCTCTACAGCCCACTCCTCACCCCTCAATCTCTACAGCCCACTCCTTAACCCTCAGTCTCTGCAGCCCACTCCTCAACCCTCATTCTCTGCAGCCCACTCCTCACCCCTCATTCTCTGCAGCCCACTCCTCACCCCTCAATCTCTGCAGCCCACTCCTCACCCCCAATCCCTGCAGCCCACTCCTCACCCCTCAGTCTCTGCAGCCCACTCCTCAACCCTCAATTTCTGCAGCCCACTCCTCACCCCTCAGTCTATGCAGCCCATTCCTCAACCCTCATTCTCTGCAGCCCACTCCTCACCCCTCAATCTCTGCAGCCCACTCCTCACCCCCAATCCCTGCAGCCCACTCCTCAACCCTCAGTCTCTGCAGCCCACTCCTCAACTCTCAATCCCTGCAGCCCACTCCTCACCCCTCATTCTCTACAGCCCACTCCTCACCCCTCAGTCTCTGCAGCCCACTCCTCACCCCCAATCTCTGCAGACCACCTCTCACCCCCCCAATCTCAGCAGCCCACTCCTCACCCCCAATCTCTGCAGCCCACTCCCGAACCCTCATTCTCTGCAGCCCACTCCTCAACCCCTTAAACTCCTGCCCAGATCTCATCCTACGTGTTAAATAGGACATGTAATGGCGAATCTCGGGGGTCTGAGTAAAATATCCCTCAGGTGGTCACCAGCCATTCTAGAAAGAAACAATACATGCGTAGTAAAGGGGCTGGAACCTCCTCCAGTGCTTTTCTGTTGTCTTGTGTCCCCATCTGTGAGATCCTCCATCACTTCCGATTCAGACAGGAAGTAGGTTCTTCTCTTCAAGCTGACAGCAGCAATTAAAGAAATACAAATGGTAAAGAGGGAAAGAGTTGGTTGTCCACTGCAGGGATCGGTAATTTGGGGCCAGGGGTCATACAGCCGTGTTGCAGGTCTTCAGCCTCGCATGCCTGTCCTGTTGCTATGGAGGGGTCGAGGTGGGGGGCAGCTTGCGGTGGGCTTGTTGTTGGGTGCGTAAAGCAAACCTGTGAGGTCCTCAGGAGGAAAATCTGATATTTGCCTCGGGAATCGGGATCCCCCAGGGCCTTCCCACATTCTCCCCAAGACCACCGATCCAACGCTGGACCCTCTGGAAGGTCACGTCCCATCAGTGAGCGAGTGCAGAGGCATGCGCAGGGGCACGGAGTTGCTTGGGCTCAGGGAAAAGGCCAAGCTCTACTTCCTCCGCCCACCACTCCACAAAGCCCTCCTCCATGAAGTCCGGGCGTCCCAGCGCTGGATTGGGGGAGTGGCTTCTTTCTACTGAGGTAAGTACCCATTTAGGCAATATTTTACCATTCAGGTACACTATAAAAGATTTTATGTAAATGAGGTGAAAACTGGATAAGAAGAGATAACTTATGTGAAAAGTTTTGTAAACCAGCCTCCGTCTGTCCTAATTATTCGTACAGACTGACTTATATAATATGTCCCTTTTACCAGTGAGCTGCTGTATGTGAGATGTGGAGGGAGCCATCTTCATTGTTATTATTTATTATTATTATTGAGTACTTATATAGTGACGACATCTTCTGCAGCGCTGTACAGAGTACATAGCCATGTCACTGACTCTCCTCAGAGGAGCTCACACTCTAATCCCTACCATAGTCATAGTCTAATGCCCTACCATATTATTATTATGTATTTACATAGCAGTGACATCTTCTGCAGCACATTACAGAGTGCATAGTCATGTCACTGACTGTCCTCAGAGGAGCTCACACTCTAATCCTACCATAATCATAGTCTAATGTCCTACCATATTATTATTATGTATTTATATAGCACTGACATCTTCTGCAGCACATTACAGAGTACATAGTCATGTCACTGACTGTCCTCAGAGGAGCTCACAATCTAATCCTACCATAGTCATAGTCTAATGTCCTACCATATTATTATTATGTATGTATATAGCACTGACATCTTCTGCAGCACATTACAGAGTATATAGTCATGTCACTGACTGTCCTCAGAGGAGCTCACAATCTAATCCTGCCATAGTCATAGTCTGATGTCCTACCATATTATTATGTATTTATATAGCACTGACATCTTCTGCAGCACTGTACAGAGTACATAGTCATGTCACTGACTGTCCTCAGAGGATCTCACAATCTAATCTAGTCTTGGGCCAATTTTTTAGGGTTAAGCCAATTAACTAATTTGTATGTGTTTGGGATGTGGGAGGTAACAAGAGTGCCTGAAAGAAACCCATGCAGACATGGGGAGAACATACAAACTCTTTGTAGATATTGCCCCAGCTGGGATTCAAACTGGGGATCCAGCACTGCAAGGTAAGAGAGTTAACCACTACGCCACCGTGCTGCCCATTGTGAAAGGCAAATACTGGGGGACTTTTAAACGTGCTGAGAATGACTTGTATTGACACTTATCTGCGTGGCTGAGGGGGCCATCTTAGCAGCGAGGTAGTTGAGGTGATGAGGCCGCTTTATTATCAGCCGTTTAGTAGTTATTGGTGTTGTAACAGGACCAAAGATGTGATTTTTGAAGTCATTCCCAGTTGCCGGGCAACTGAACAGCATCCCAGCAGAATGGAAAGAAGTGCTGGAGGCAGAGGATGTAGCATATGCTGAGTGAATAGGGCATACACTGGCTTTAGGCAATCTTACAAGCAGCTCACCAGTGTAGAAGGATTGAGTCTTACAAGCGGACAGAGGTGGCGGAGCCAAGACAGTTGGCCAGTGGCCTAGAAACAGCTGGATTGGCAAATGCCGCAAGTTTAGCAATTCTTGGCTTCAATGATTGCTCCTCACACTGTCAGGTCAACAGTATGGACAGTTGCTAGATACGTCGGGATAATCGGACGCCATTTCATCAGAATTAAAGGGAACCTGTAGTTAGAATGATATGGAGGCTGACATATTTACCACTTCATCACTAGGAGGTTTTACCCATTATGGTCCAGAACGATTTTCACTTTTAAGCGCTCCTCCCATTTATTGGCCATTAACTTTATCAATATTTATCACACCTAAGTTATTTATAACTTGTTTTTCTCACTACCAATTAGGCTTTTTTGGGGTTGATATTTGTTTTCAGTAATTACTTAATTTATATGCATTTTAAAGGGAAAAACAAGGGAAAAAAAAACCAAAACACTATTTCTCCATTTTCAGTTTTAAAATAAACAGTGCTATTGCGGATAAAACCCACACATTTCATTTGTTCATTTGCCCTGGTTATCACAACATTTAAATTATGTCCCTAGTACAATGTACGGTGACAATATTTTATTTGCAAATAAAGGTGTATTTTTGGTTTTCTCCTTGTACTCTTTAAATAATTACAAGCCCTTATTTGCAAAAATAACAGTAATACACCCTCATGACATACATATTTAAAAAGCTGAGTCCCTAAGGTAACTATTTATATATTCTTTATTCAATTTTATCACTTTTTAAGTGTTTTATTTTGGTACAGAAATATAACTATTTTATTGCTTTTGGTTCAGTTTGTCACTACAAAGAATTCACATGACATACAGTAGGGCTCAGCACTGAAACACCCCAAATTCTATTCTCTTGCTTGTCACAGTTAAAATTATACCTTATATACTGTACATAATCAGATAGCTCTTTTGGGCACACGACAGACTAACAACGAGTAGCACCAATAGCTTTTTCAAGGCCATCTTTTTCACCAAACATTATAGTGTTATTCTGATCACCAGCGATCGGCAAAGTGCAAAACTGGGGTAGCCCAGTGTTGAGGTGGTGAAACATTTCACTGACATGTGCACGTTATGACATTGTAGCCTTACCTCTCAGAACGCTGTATTTCAAGTATTCTGAGAGGTAACCTTACAATATTAGAAACGTGTTTATTTGTACTTTTTAAACAAATTGATCACTATCATAGGTTAAAGTGCTGGCACTTTGATTGGCTTTGGGGACACTTGTTCTTATTCACCAATAGCTGCCCTTCATTATGATGCTGGAGAAGAATGGAGGGGTATGGGGTGCACCCATATGAAGCCACAGCCGATTATCTATGTGTCTGGGGTGTTAGATGAAGTCCCGAGAGGCTTAGTTATACTAATGCGATTACAGCAAGTGGTTAAACAATGCAGATTGCCTGGCTGTCCTGCTGATCTTCAGCCTCTAATACTTTTAGCTGCCATAGCCCCTGAACAAGCATGCAGCAGATCAGGTGCTCTGACTATAGTGTGACTGGATTAGCTGCATGCTGGTTTCTGGTGGGATTCAGACGTTACTGCAGCCAAATAGACCAGCATGGCTGCCAGGCAACTGGTATTGTTTAACAGGAAATAAATATGGCAGCCTCCATATACCTCTCACTACAGGTTCCTTTTAAATCTGTGTAACAAGGCTTGCAGAGCAAACCATTTCCGCCATAAATGTCTCCACACATGAGGGTCCCTGGGTCAGATCGTGTTTAGTTGATAAAGTTAAGCTTTTCATCGGAAAACAAGAAACATTATAGTAGTTGCTGGAAGTATTCTGTATGATGGGGGGGGGGAGGGGGGGACACAGTAGCTGCAAGTGAGCGGCGGTAGTGAGTAAACCGGCGGCCGTGTATGCTGGCGGTATACCGCACTAGCGGTTTTATAAAGGGGTCTCACACATTAAATCCTGCTGCAGAATCACCTGTGGAATGCTTATCCTTCAGCACCTTTTGGCCACGTTAGTGAGAGTCAGCGAAGGCATCCATTCTTTACTTTTACGCTGTTTCAACATTCAATAAAAATGTGTTTTCCTACTTTTTATTACTCATACAGTTATCATATTTGCTTTTATGCACAAGTAATATTGTCTGTTTACAAATTACAAGTTTCCAAAGTGTAGTTTGTCTGCTCTGAAAGCTGGCATTGCATTTTATTCAAACTGTTTTTATTATAGATTAACATCTTCTAATTAGCTGTTCTGAGCTGTTTGTGTGCTTGAAGCACAGAGAGCTTCTCAGAGAACTCCTTTTCACTCGTTACGCTGTGTGTACACACATGTATCAACATTGGAATGCAAACAAAGATACTGTTATCTCTAGTTTGGATGCAGATTTGAAGCTGAATTGCAGGACAAAGTGCCTTGTTTAACCATTTCAGTGAGGTTCTGCTAAAAAACATTTCTGGGATAGTAACTATCTACACCCCACAGTTGCTCTCTAACCACTCCAGGGGTGTAGATATTCGTCTTATTGTCCTTATGGCCGGCGTGCACGAATGAGCGAGCCCCCCCCCCCTGTGAAGGTGTAGTACTACACTGATCAAAGTACCGGCATCAACGAGATGCTTGTGGTCATAGTAATAATGTAAAGTAACACTTCTACACGTTACTTCCTATTAGCGTACTAACAGTATGCGCAGGAAGATAATGCGTGGGGACATCTTTGGCCAAATAGTAAAATTACACCTACATACATTTATTTATTTTTTTTATAAAAAGATCCAAACATACAATTAAAATTGGGAAGGTAACAGGCGGCACCATTGTCTATTGATCTTCGATTGACCATTACATGCGCGCTAATCTTCTGGGGTTCCCTGTTTATGGGCCCCGTATGTGAGTTATCGTTTTTATGTCTACTGCCTTTTAAAGAAATTTTATCTAAATAAACGGGTTACGCTTAGATATTGCCGTTTTTGTTTTCCTATATAAATTCCTGAAACTTTACCTCCACACGGATGTCCACTGGATCTTCACGACGTCTGATGTTCCCTGGACGTTATCTGTGACATGAGCCATTTCACAACCTTATAATGTGGGTTGTTTGGAGCTGGTAAGCCTTTTCTAGTTTTGATGTTTGGCGGATACCTACCTCTGAGCATTTGATATATTGTGGTGAAGAATTTACCATTCCCTACATACAATGACTTTCTAAACCTGCGCTGACCTTTGATGTATGCCTGACTTCTGAACTTTTGGACATTGTTCTTCTCAGCGGCGGTTCCATTGTCCCTTGGCGCCGATATATTTGCTACTATATAATACAATTAAAATTAAACCCTTACCTCTCACACTCTCCCATAATTACCTAAATAAAACTTTTGCATAAAAAAAATACATAAATAGTTACCTTAGGGACTGACCTTTTTTATATAATATATATATATATATATATATATATATATAATATATATATATATATATATATATATATATATATATATATATATATATATATATATATATATATATATGTCAAGAGGGTATAATACTGTTATTTTTAAAAAATTGGGCTTGTAATTAACTGAAAAAATGCACCTTTATTTTAAAATAAAATATTGGCGCCATGCATTGTACTAGGGAAATATTTTAAACGGTGTAAAAACAGGGACAAATGGGCAAAAAAATAGGTGGGTTTTAATTACGGTAGCATGTAGCCATATGTATTTCCTGTTAAGCAATACCAGTTGCCTGTAAAACTATAATAGCCGAAAACTGAGAAATAATGAATTTTTTTTTTTTTTCTTATTCTTCCTATTCAAATGCAAAAAAAAAAAAAATGTACCAAAAAAAGCCTAATTGGTGGCGAAAAAAAAAAGATATAAATTATTTTGTGTATAGTAGTGATAAAGTTATTGGCGAATGAAAGGGAGGAGCACTGACAGGGGAAAATTGCTCTGGTCCACAAGGGGAAAACCCCTCGGTGGTGAAGTGTTTAATGATCAGTAAGGCCCAGTGCACACCAAAAACCGCTAGCAGATCCGCAAAACGCTAGCAGTTTTTGAAGCGTTTTTTTCTTATTATTATGAAGTGTTTTGCTAGCATTTTGGGTTTTGTATAGCATTTTATTGTGTAACAGATTACAGATATTGTTACAGTAAAGTTGTTACTGAACAGCTACTGTAACAAAAACGCCTGGAAATCCACTCTGATCTGGCATTTTATCAAGCGTTTTGCATTTTTCCTATACTTAACATTGGAGGCAGAAACGCCTCCGAAATCCCAAAAATGCTGCAGCCGGGAGTATGCGATTCTGCAAAACGCCTCCCGCTCTGGTGTGCACCAGCCCATTGAAATACATTACCCAAGAGTTTCCACATCCGCAAGCGGTTCTAGAAACGCTACCAAAACCGCTCGGTGTGCACTAGGCCTAAGTGTGTCTGTCTTTTGTCCACACTATCTTTCAGATCCTCTGCATTGAATTGTTCGCATTGAGGAAAGTAATTTTTTGTCTTTCTTCTGTTTCGCAGTCCTCGGTGATGTCAGTTTGCTTCGCTCGCTTCCATCCGAATCTGGTGATCGGTGGGACGTATTCTGGACAGATCGTCCTGTGGGATAATCGCAGTCATCGCAGGACTCCGGTTCAGAGGACGCCGCTGTCAGCCGCAGCGCACACGGTAACTTTGTGACTGTCACGGAATGCTGCCCATCGTGTCATGTGATCCCATTGCCAAAATGCTTGTAACGCTATAAACTACGATGTAAAAGCACAATGCGATGGCTCTGTACCCGGTATGTACAGTGAGGGGCAGAAGTATTTGACCCCCTGCTGATTTCGCTTGTTTGCCCTCTGACCAGGAAATTACCCGTCTATGATCATTGATTGTCACGGTGGGTTTATTGTAGCTGTGATAAACAGAATAACAACAAAAGAACCCTCAACCACCCAGCGCCCCGAAGTCAGAGCTTGATATTTGCATTGTAACAAGTTAAATAAGTATTTGATCCCCTGTAAGGACTATTGGCAACCAGCGTAGTGAGAAGGTGACAACAGGTTGCACAATAATTGGAAGCAGTGTTGCTCGCAAAGTCATTTTCGCATCAAAAATGGCATTTTTTTGACTTTGAGAAAATGTTTGCAAAAATACATTGTATTTTCGCAATATAGGAAAAATTAGCAAAAATTCAAAAAGTGTTTTTTTTATTGAAAAAACTTATTTTTTTTTACCACAAAAAGGCAATAAATTGTTTATCTTTGCTTGAAAATTTGCAAAAAATCACACTTATTAAATGATTTTCAAAGGCAATTTCGCTCAAGATCGAATTGAACATTATTTTTGCAAACATGTGTGGTAAATATTTACTGTATATATGTATGTGCCAGAATCCATTCCGGGCATGAGCTAGTCATGCTAGGCAAAGTAAAGGATTCTAATTCTAAAAAGTGTGGTGGTCGGTTGAGACCAAAATTCAGTTCCTTGGCATCAACGCGACTCGCTGTGTTTTTGGAGGAGGAGGAAGGCTGCCTATCATTCTTAAAGAGACTCTTTGTCATTAAAAAACGCCCCTGCCTGCGCAGTAGAGCGAACCCGACGGCGATCGGGTATTTCCGCCTACTTCGGAGCCGACAGCCGTCAGAGCGCCTGCACAGGAGCCGGTAAGGTAAATAATGACGTCACCGCTGTTCGGAGGGCTGCAGCGAGACCCCTGACGGATGGAGGACGGCGTGGGAAGCCTCATTAGGATCCTGAGGCTTCCCCCACCCGAGGTGAGTACCCCCCAGGGGAGGTTTTCACGTTACAGTTCCTCTTTAAGCCCCCATACACACGCTCAACAGCGGTCTTTCATGCAGCACAATTATCAAACAACTTTTGTTGTGTAACAAGTTGAAACAACCAAAAAAAGTTGTTTGCTGACAAGTCTGATAAGAAGTCAATCCAACAGTTGAATTGACGTCTTATTAGCTTTTTTAACAATAGCAAAATACTTGTTTTGGTTGTTTCAACTTGTTTTACAACAAAAGTTGTTTGATACCGTATATTCTGGCGTATAAGATGACCCCCCAACTTTTCCAGTTAAAATATAGAGTTTGGGATATACTCGCCGTATAAGACTACCCCTCTTCCAACGCACACAAAATAAAAATTGTAAAAAATCATATACTGGTGCTATGGATGAACAGATACTGGTGCTGTACTGTATGTGGTGCCCAGTATATAACAGTATATAGGTGATTGACTGGTTTTATTGGTCAACTCTCCCTCTCCCTAAGCGAATTGGTCACTCAGCTCTCCTTGTCTACCTGCTTATCAGAGCGGTATGGAAGAATAGATCGCGCTGTGCCCATAAAACACGCCTCTTTCACCCGTCTGGCCCCGCCCTTGTATCCTATTTACCTCCTTCTCTGCCTCTCAGATCTCGCTCATGCAGTGACAGGATAGGGTGGGCCAGACAGGTGGAAGAGGCGTTTTTTATGGGCACAGTGCAATCTTTTTCTTCTATACGCTGGGCGTCCCAGACCTTGCAGTGTGAACGATCAGCATATGCAGCGGCTGCCAAACCTCCAGCACCTGGTAAATAAACATCAGCATGTCGCATACACGCATCAGGTATCAGCATCACGTATCACCCGGCATCAATGATACCCGGCGTATAAGACGACCCCCAACTTTTCAGAAGATTTTCAAGGGTTAAAAAGTAGTTTATACGCCAGAAAATACAGTAATTGTGGTGCATAAAAGACCGCTGTTGAGCGTGCGTGTGTATGGGGCATAAGCACCATCCCCACCGTCAATATGGAAGTGGACACATTATGCTATGGGGGTGTGGTTTTTCTGCTAAGGGAACAGGACATCTTCACTGATACATGGACAAGGCCATGTGTCATCAGATCTTGGGAGATAATCTCCTTCTCTCTATCAGGACATTGAAATGGTTCAGTGATGGGTCTTCCAGCATGATGAGAGTGACCCAAAACACACGCCCAAAGCAACAAAAGAGTGGCTCAGGAAGCAGCACATAAAGCCAGCCTCCAGACCTCAATCCAATAGAAAATCTGTGGAAGGAGCTGAGGGTTCGAGTTGCCAAACATTACTGACTTAAAGAAGATCTGCAAAGAGGAGCGGGCCAAAACCCCTTCGGAGATGTGGGCAAACCTGGTGGCCTACTACAAGAAATGTCTGACCTCTGTGATTGCCAACAAGGGTTTTTGCCACCAAGTACTAAGTCATCTTATGATGGGGATAAAATACTTATTTCTCTCATTACAAACAATGCACATCATGCTCTGACTTTGGGGCGGTGGGTGTTTGAGGGATATTTTGTTGTTATTCTGTCTCTCCCGGCTACAATAATCCTCCCATTACAATTATAGACTGGTCATTTCTTGGTCAGAGGACAAATGAGCAAAATCAGCAGGGGGTCAAATACTTCTTTCCCTTGTAAATAAATCCCCAGTACATCGTCCCATGTTTTCAAATACATATGATTATACATCTATATATATAGTAGACTAAGGCCTCAATTCACTAAGCTTTATCAAACACTTTATCAAACGTTTGATAATTTACCTCATGAGTAAAATCTAATTTTGAATTCACTAAGGTGTTATAGATTTATTGAACATTTTATCGATAAAACATTAGATGAATATGAAACACCTTAGTGAATTCAAAATTAGATTTCACTCTTGAGGTAAATTATCAAACGTTTGATAAAGTGTTTGATAAAGCTTAGTGAATTGAGGCCTAAGTGCCTCAACCTTCAAACAAGAAGAAGAAGTACTTTGCATGAGAAAATTTATGCGTGCTCAAACACCAAGTTTAAGGCCTCTTTTCCACGGACTGTTGAGCTGTGTGCTCAGCAAGCAGTTACCAGGCAGCAGTGAGCAGATACCAGGCAGCAACAAGCAGTTACCAGGCAGCAGCAAGCAGTTATCAGTCAGCAGTGAGCAGATACCAGGCAGCAACAAGCAGTTACCAGGCAGCAGCAAGCAGTTACCAGGCAGCAGTGAGCAGATACCAGCTAGCAACAAGCAGTTACCAGGCAGCAGCAAGCAGTTATCAGGCAGCAGCAAGCAGTTACCAGGCAGCAGTGAGCAGATACCAGCTAGCAACAAGCAGTTACCAGGCAGCAGTAAGCAGTTACCAGGCAGCAGCAAGCAGTTACCAGGCAGCAGCAAGCAGTTACCAGGCAGCAGCAAGCAGTTACCAGGCAGCAGCAAGCAGTTATCAGTCAGCAGTGAGCAGATACCAGGCAGCAGTAAGCAGTTACCAGGCAGCAACAAGCCATTACCAGGCAGCAACAAGCAGTTACCAGGCAGCAGTGAGCAGATACCAGGCAGCAACAAGCAGTTACCAGGCAGCAGCAAGCAGTTACCAGGCAGCAGCAAGCAGTTACCAGGCAGCAGCGAGCAGTTACCAGGCAGCAGTGAGCAGTTACCAGGCAGCAGTGAGCAGTTGTGAGTTTGAGAGCCATTTCACTGCCTATTCACAATCCATGGAAAAGAGGCCTTACCCTAGCAAGTCTGACATTGCAAATCTGGCCTAATTGGCTATTCATGAGGCAATGCTCATGCAAATACATGCACAAACCAATACCGCAAAGCAGTCACCCTGCTACATGCTACATTAGCACTATCCGGCTTAGTGCACACCAGAGCGGTTCGGCAGCGTTTTGCGATCCGCTTGCGGCTGCGGATACGCTTGGGTAATGTATTTAAATGGGCTGGTGCACACCAGAGCGGGAGGCGTTTTGCTGAAACGCATACTCCCGAGGTGAGGCATTTTTTTGGATTGCGGAGGCGTTTCTGCCTCCAATGTAAAGTATAGGAAAAACGCAAACAGCTCTGAAAAACGGCAGTTCAGAGCGGTTATGCAGGCGTTTTTGTTACAGAAGCTGTTCAGTAACAGCTTTACTGTAACAATATATGAAATCTACTACACCAAAAACGCTTTACAAAACCGCAAAATGCTAGGTGAAATGCTACAGAAAAATAAGAAAAAGCGTTTCAAAATCTGCTAGCATTTTGCGGATCTGCTAGCGGTTTTTGGTGTGCTCCAGGCCTCCAGGAGCGCCACGGGGAGGATTCCCAATGCCCCCTTTTTATACAACTGGGGGGACCGCAGGGTCCCAGGCTCTCTCACTGCCTGGAAACCATAGCGGCACCCCGGAGGGGGAGGCTGGGTGGCGTGGATGACCCCCCCAAGTGTGGCCAGCGCCGTGGAGAGCCGTCTGCACCCACCTCCCAATATTAAAAACAGGCACTTACCTTAACGTCCATTGCGTTCTGCTACATGCGCATTAATTTGGGGGCACCACATGAGAAAGGAGAGAAGCATGGGTCACCCCGAGCTTTAGAGCTCAGGGCTGGCTCACATACAGCACTCCAGAGGGGGGGGGGGGGGGAGGACAGGCGCACTCACTCCAAGGCTCACACCACCGGAGCAAGCCATCCACCACCTGCCTCCAAAGGATACAAACTGCACAAAATGCTTTCCATGAGAAAATTAATGCGCATGTAGCAGAACCTAATGGACGTTAAGGTAAGTGGCTGTTTTTAATAATAGGAGGTGGGTGCGGACGGCTCTCCCCAGCGCTGGCCACGCTTGGGGGGGGGGGGGGCGGCTGCGCCACCCAGCCTCCCACTCCGGGGTGCCGCTGTGGTTCCCAGGCAGTGAGAGAGCACTTTGCAGTTTTTTGACCCTGCATAGTTTGGCATGTGAAAGCAAATGCATATTTGCATGAGCATTGCCTCATGAATAGCCAATTAGGCCGGATTTGCAAAGCCAGACTTGCTAGGGTTAAACTTGGTGTTTGAGCACGCATACATTTTCTCATGGAAAGCCTACTTCTTCTTCTTGCTTCAAGGTTGAGGCACGTACTCTATTAGATAGATGCGGCGTATGCTACGACGCGGGTTGGCTAGTATGCATAAATTAGCAATGTACAACATTTTGTTTATTGAACGATTTTAATTTGTGCAATACATCTAAAGCTTACATGTCAAACTCCGGCCCACGGGCCAAATCTGGCCCTCAGAGCCATTACATTTGGCCCTCAAGTGGTTTCTTCATTTTGCATTATGTTTGGCCTACTGTAGACCACCAGGGAAGCCTAACATGGGGGAGGGAGGAGGAAAGTACTAAACACCAGGGAACTGTATAGGGGAAGGAGGGCCACTAGACACCAGGGAACTGCATAATAGTGGTGGGAGGGGGGCCATTAGACACCTGGGAACCTTATAAGGGAGGACGGTGGCCAGTAGACATTAAAGAGGAACTCCAGTGAAAATAATGTAGTAAAAAAAGTGCTTCATTTTTTACCATAATTATGTATAAATGATTTAGTCAGTGTTTGCTCATTGTAAAATCTTTCCTCTATCAGATTCACATTCTGACATGTATTACATGGTGACATTGTTACTGTGGGCATGTTATGTAGCTGTTTCTAGCTGTTCTGGCTGTTAGACAGCTCTAAACAGCCATTTCCTGTCTGTGAACATTGTTACATTGTGGCAGTTTGCCAGGAGTACCGCGGTATTCAGAGCCTCTAGTGGGAGTGGTTTCAGCACAAAATCAGTCACACAGCGCCCCCTGATGGTCTGTTTGTGAAAATCATTCTATTTCTCATGTAAAAGGGGGTATCAGCTACTGATTGGGATAAAGTTCAATTCTTGGTTGGAGTTTCTCTTTAAGGTTGGCCTGCGACTAGGTCCCTGTGTACAATTTCGGCCCACTTTGTATTTGAGTTTGACACCCCAGATCTAAAATACACCAGAGGGGTCTAAGACAGCAGTAAGAACCCCAACCTATTTCCATCCATAGCTGGCATGGTTTTTTTTATTTTCGAGGTGCGCTGTAAGACGTTTGGATCTGGGAATGGCGGGCAGCAGAAACGCTCTGATAACAGCACTATATTTTACAGATTAAATATTAGTTTTCTGCAGAATAACATGTTCCTTTCCGAAAAGCCGCAGACCACCCGAGTGTTAAATCGTTCTCCTCGTCTCTCCGCAGCATCCCATCTACTGCGTGAACGTGGTGGGAACGCAGAACGCGCACAACCTGATTACCGTCTCCACGGATGGCAGATTGTGCTCCTGGAGTCTGGATATGCTCTCAGCCCCGCAGGTGGGTACCGACTCTAACCCCACGACAACACTCTGCCTAATGTGCTAATGGAAGCTGCCTATTACCGGCCGCAACACGTGTCTGCAGAGAGGAAAGTTCAACTTCCTGCTAACGAGAAAAGTTCTACACCGGGGACCGAGGACACGCTGCATGCCGACACCTCTATGCCGGGGATATACCAACGTCTAAAGAGGACCACAACCCAGGCATTACCTGAAGTGAGAGGGATATGGAGGCTGCCATATTTATTTCCTGTT
This sequence comes from Hyperolius riggenbachi, assembly GCF_040937935.1. Classification (NCBI taxonomy): domain Eukaryota; kingdom Metazoa; phylum Chordata; class Amphibia; order Anura; family Hyperoliidae; genus Hyperolius; species Hyperolius riggenbachi. The sequence goes on from NC_090650.1 coordinate 5,915,293, forward strand.
ATACAATACCAGTTGTCTGGCGGCCCTGTGATCTCTTTGGCTGCAGTAGTGTCTGAATCAGGGCCAGATTTACAACTCAGAAGCCTGTAGGCACAGGTGTTCTGGCGCCCTAAGCTCCGCCCCTGAACACCCCCCCCCCAAGTAAAAATATTCTGACCTCTAATTCCTGCCTTATGTCACTTACTGTGCTTAGAATCTTACACTAGATCTAATCACTGGCTCATCTTATCCTTAGTCACGTGAGACAAGCATTAGGGTGTAAGCTCCTGAGGTCAGTGATCTGAAGAGCGGGCTGCCTCTTCCACATAAGGTGCCTGTAAGCACGTGCCTACATTGCCTTATGGAAAACCCGGCCCTGGTCTGAATCGCACACCAGAGACACGCAAGCAGCTAATCAAGTCACACTTCAGTCAGAACACCTGATCTGCTGCATGCTTGTTCAGGGGCTTTGGCTGAAAGTATCAGAGGCAAAGGATCAGCAGGACAGCCAGGCAACTGGTATTGCTTAAAAGGAAATAAATATGGCAGCCTCCCTATCCCTCTCACTACAGTTCTCCTTTAAACTTACATCACTGACGGGTAACAGAACTTACTGCTGAGCAAAATTCTCCTAACATTCTGATTAGCTTCACTTAAGGTGGCCACACACTAGTCGATAGCCCCCAGATAACAAGTCGGGTGATTTCAGCACCCGCTCGTGCCGTGCAGCTCACGATTTGGACACCGCCATAGGCTGTGCTGTTAATTAAGACTATAGCCTCACAGCCAAAATAATGTTAAAATCACTCTAAGGCCTCTTGCACACTGCAAGCGATTCCGATTCAGATTCCGCTTTTTAATCAGTTTTTACATCCGATTCAGATTCTGATTTGCAGTGTGCAGGGAGCAAACTGCAAATCGGAATCTGAATCGGATGTAAAAACTGATTAAAAAGCGGAATCTGAATCGGAATCACTTGCAGTGTGCAAGAGGCCTTATTCAGGCCCAGCAAGACCTGGAATTATATGTACTAAGGAGATAAGTAGGTAATCAGGAGGCAGAATGATTCCCCGAGATTACCCATAGAGATGAGCGTAATGACCTAATTACGAATTTCCGAAATTTCGCGAAATTACTACAATTACGATTTTAGCAGTAATCGAAATTTCGTAATTTTCGCAAATTACGCAAATTTTCGTAATTACGATTACGAAATTTAGTATTTTAAAGTTTACAAAGGTTTCTATCCCTCTAGATGCCTAAAATGAACAACCAACCTCCTCCTCCCTCTCTCCCTCTCCCTCTCCCTCTCCCTCTCCCTCTCTCTCCCCAGAGATTTGTAGTATTTCAAAACCATACTCACATTCATGACATGTCCAGGGATCAAACCCAGGCCAACCACATGGAAGACAGCTATGCTCACCACCATACCACCAAACACACACTAAATAAACTGCTAACCTAAATCTTACTTGTAGACAGTCATATGAGACACATGCTGGGTGCAGGGCTTTGTGATTGGACCATGCGATAGAGTGAGGTGCAAAAATGAAATCATGCCTAGCAGAGGATGGTTTCACAGTGCTAAATGCTAGGCTGGCTGTGGTGCAATTGGTTAGTGTGTCTGGCTGGTAACAGCAAGGTTACAGGTTCAATTCCATCCAGGCATGTCTTTTCCTTTTGCGTTCAACAGTTGTCCAAACAGAGCCAACAGAGCCCCAGATAGCCATGTAGAGTTAGGTCACAGCTAGCCTGGCTGTGGTGCAATTGGTTAGTGTGTCTGGCTGGTAACAGCAAGGTTACAGGTTCAATTCCATCCAGGCATGTCTTTTCCTTTTGCGTTCAACAGTTGTCCAAACAGAGCCAACAGAGCCCCAGATAGCCATGTAGAGTTAGGTCACTGCTAGCCTGGCTGTGGTGCAATTGGTTAGTGTGTCTGGCTGGTAACAGCAAGGTTACAGGTTCGATTCCATCCAGGCATGTCTTTTCCTTTTGCGTTCAACAGTTGTCCAAACAGAGCCAACAGAGCCCCAGATAGCCATGTAGAGTTAGGTCACAGCTAGCCTGGCTGTGGTGCAATTGGTTAGTGTGTCTGGCTGGTAACAGCAAGGTTACAGGTTCGATTCCATCCAGGCATGTCTTTTCCTTTTGAGTTCAACAGTTGTCCAAACACCGAGCACAAAGTTTTGCATGCGTAAAGTTTTACGCACGCAAAATACCCCATGGGGTTCAATGGCGCAGCGCGCGCACGCAAAAGGAAAAGACATGCCTGGATGGAATCAAACCTGTAACCTTGCTGTTACCAGCCAGACACACTAACCAATTGCACCACAGCCAGGCTAGCTGTGACCTAACTCTACATGGCTATCTGGGGCTCTGTTGGCTCTGTTTGGACAACTGTTGAACGCAAAAGGAAAAGACATGCCTGGATGGAATCGAACCTGTAACCTTGCTGTTACCAGCCAGACGCACTAACCAATTGCACCACAGCCAGCCTAGCATTTAGCATTGTGAAACCATCCTCTGCTAGGCATGATTTCATTTTTGCACCTCACTCTATCGCATGGTCCATGGTCCAATCACAAAGCCCTGCACCCAGCATGTGTCTCATATGACTGTCTACAAGTAAGATTTAGGTTAGCAGTCTATTTAGTGTGTGTTTGGTGGTATGGTGGTGAGCATAGCTGTCTTCCATGTGGTTGGCCTGGGTTTGATCCCTGGACATGTCATGAATGTGAGTATGGTTTTGAAATACTACAGATCTCTGGAGAGAGAGAGGGAGAGAGGAGGCTGGCTGTGCTATTCATTTTAGGCATCTAGAGGGATAGAAACCCTTACAAACCTGAAAAAGTAAAATTTCGGTTGGAGACACGAAATTCGTCATTACGGGAGTGAAATTTCGATTACGAAATTGTAAATTACGATTTGAAAATTAATTACGAAATTACGAATTTGGGTCGTAATGTTAAATTTCGCATTCGTAATAAAAGCAGTTCGAAATTTCGAAAATTTCAGCTCATCTCTAATTACCCAGCGCAGGTAAAGCCGACTCTCTGCATCCAAACTACACACGGTGCAATGATACACACGCCCAGATCCACCATCTGATAGATCTCACTCTGATCAGAGGGGGACCTACTACCGGCCACACACTGCAGACAGATTTCCAATACATTTCAGCATTAATAACCCAATAACTCCCCCCTCCCCCCCCCAAATAATATCATCGTCCCATTGGTCTGTGTTGCTGTTTGAAGCAGCTTGTTTATCCACCTATCCACCGCACATGTCCTGTAGTGCCTCCTCTCTGCCACCAGGGGCGTCTGTACTCTGTGACCCCTCTCATATGCGTGACGTCAGCGCGTGAGACGGGGAAGAGCTACCCCAGCAATGCCGAGAAGATGCTAGAGGAGGCAGAGATAGGTGAGCAGCCTCCCGATCACCACGATCTCGGTGGGGGAGGGGGCACATTACATGGGGGGGGGGGGAGACTGGCTATAGGTCTGTCGGTTGTCAAAATACAATTCTAAACACATAGCTAGTTTAGTTGAAAAAAGACACCCGTCCATCAAGTTCAACCAGAAAAAAACGAGCAGAAAAACACCATCCTGAACCGCACATATCACTGCTGATCCAAGGGAAGGAGAAAAACCCTACAAGGCCTGGGCCAATTAGCCTTAAAGGGGTTCTCTGGGGGGGGGGGGTGTTGAAAATAAAAACAGACACTTACCTGGAGCTTCTACTGGCCCCCTGTAGGGATGCTCATTCGGATTCCGCGGAAATGCAATTTCCGAAATTCCAATCGAAAATTGCATTTCCGCATCGGAATGCGGAAATCGGTAATGCAAGTGCCGTAAGTGGTTTCCGCCGGAAATCGCGGAAATTTCACCCGACTTTAATAATAATAATAATAATTGCAGTATTTGTATAGCGCCTTTCTCCTGTCGGACTCAAAGCGCTTGCGAGGCAGCCACTAGAGCGCACTCAGTAGGCAGTAGCAGTGTTAGGGAATCTCGCCCAATGAACTCCTTACTGAATTACTGGCTTACTGAACAGGCAGAGCCGAGATTCGAACCCAGGTCTCCCATGTCAGAGGCAGAGCCCTTAACCAGTACACCATCCAGCCACATCGATTTTCTCAAAAACTATAAGGTCTTTTTGAAAACTTTTTTTTGCATCTTGTTCACAAGATTCAGTTTAATAAATTTGGTGCTTCTAGGACTTACGGGGGCTTTGCTATTAACCGCTAAAGTCGGCGGATTTTTACTGTAATGTAAAATGCAGAAAATCTGCATCTGCCCGTTTTCTGCATTTTACATTACAGTAAAAATCCGCCGACTTTAGCGGTTAATAGCAAAGCCCCCGTAAGTCCTAGAAGCACCAAATTTTCAGGGTTTATTAAACAGAATCTTCTGAACAAGATGCAAAAAAAAGTTTTCAAAAAGACCTTATAGTTTTTTAGAAAATCGATGTTAAATTTGGGCAGAATTTCCGCGATTTCCGGCGGAAATTCCGCATTGGAATGCGGAAATTGGTAGCGGAAAGCGGAATCGGTAATTGGTACATGACGGAATGCGGATTTACCGCGGAATCGGAAATTGGCATTCCGACCATTCCTAGCCCCCTGTAGCAGTAATGTCCAACGCCGTCCGTTATGGGGGAAAAATTCCTTCCTGGCATGGCAATGGCCTGGAGGACTGAGGATCCACACCTGTGTGCCAGACAGTTATTAGTAGCAGCCAGGGGTAGATAGTGGTAACGGAAATTAAAAAAAGAGAAACAGTGAATTTGGTTTCAGAATTTGCTATAGACTGAAGTCCTTAAAGGGGAACTTCAGCCTAAACTAACATACTGTCATTAAGTTACATTAGTTATGTTAATTAAAATAGATAGGTAATAACCCTGTTTTAAAAGAACAGGCAAATGTTTGTGATTTCATGGGGGCAGCCATCTTCCAATTGTCCTGTGTCCTGATCACCCCTCACAGTTGTGCACGCCAGGCTTCAAATCTCAAATTCAAAATAAAAAAAATAAAAATTTTGCGCCAAAACAGCAGAAGAAGAACAGCAGCATCAGAAATCTCATCATGCTTTGCACAGCATCAGGGGAAAATGCCCGGGCAGTTTTCTTCTGTGCAGCTAAAAATGAGGCTTAGGTAAGAAAAACATAAAGTTCTGATGCTGTGAAACTGTTAAAGAAACATCAAGCCTTTTCAGTGCTGCTGAGTAGATTTTTAGTCTGGAGGTTCACTTTAAAGTGTGACAATGTAGTTTTGCTCTTCAGGTTCTATGAGGCCACCTGAGATGCCAGGCCATTGTCACATGGGAGGTACCAGTTAGGAGGTGACGGCCGTTGGCCTTGATCTTGGCGTTCCTCTGACCATTCACACTATCACATTGAACAGATCGGCAGCCAACGTTCAGCTTCACAATCTGAAATCTCGTTTTTGTTTTCCTCCAGGAAAGTATGGAGCTTGTCTACAATAAGTCTAAGCCGGTGGCCGTTACCGGAATGGCCTTCCCTACGGGAGACGTCAATAACTTTGTAGTAGGAAGTGAGGAGGGGACGGTGTACACTGCCTGCCGCCACGGGAGGTACGCAGAAATCTGCATCGTGATTATAAATTGGAAGTGTATGTTTCTCTGCTGTGATCAGGTAAACCGGTAATGTGGCCAGACAGGGAAGTGTCTTCACTAATGTTCCATAACGTTTATGTCATCTCAGGTTCACTTTAAAGAAAACCTGTGACTAAAAAAATTTCCCTGGGGGGGTACTCACCTGGGGTGGGGGAAGCCTCCGGATCCGATCGAGGCTTCCCCCGTCCTCCTCGGTCCCACGGCGGTCTCGCTGGGCCCCTCCGAACAGCGTGGACGTAAATACTGTATTTACCTTCCCGGCTCCAGCGCAGGCGCAGTATAGGCTCTGTGATCGGAGATAGGCAGAAACAGCTGATCGCTGTCGGCCCGCAGGTGGTAGTAGAGCGGGTCCTGAACCTGCGTAGTAGAGTGGACCCGAAGTAGATCGGCTATTTCTGCCTATCTCTGGGCTGAGAGTCGAAACAGCGCCCTCCGCTGGAGCCAGGGAAGGTAAATATATCAGCGCTTATCAGGCTTGTCGGGGGAGGATTGCCGGAGACTTCGGGGGAGCCAGCGCTGGACTGCCTGCAGCTACAGAGGAGGGGGGAGCATCATTGGGACCCTGAGGCTTCCCCCTCCCGAGGTGAGTACCCCCCAGGGGATGTTTTTTTTTTGTTACAAAGTTTCTTTAAAGTGAATGTGAAGTCAAAATAAGATGAAAAAAGAGAGATATTTACCTAAGGAGACAGAAGGTTCTGGGTCCTATAGATGCTTCTTCCCATTACTCTCCCGGTCCCTGCGTTCCAGCGATGTCACCCTAGGTAGCAGTATCTGCTCTGTGCCACTACGGGAGGCTTCAGAAATCTTGGGTGCCCGAGTGCTCATGAAGACGAGTGACCCGATCTTTTTCAGCACTCGAGCTCCTGAAGACCTCCAAAGCCTCCCGCGTCAGGGGATTCAAGCGGGATGACATGGCTGGAATGAGGGGACCGTGAGGAGAACAGGAAGTCTCTATAGGACCTAGAGCTTTACTTCTCCTTAAAGAGGAACTCCAGTGAAAATAATGTAATAAAAAAGGGCTTAATTTTTTACAATAATTATGTATAAATGATTTAGTCAGTGTTTGCCCATTGTAAAATCTTTCCTCTTCCTGATTTACATTCTGACAATTATCACATGGTGACATTTTTACTGCTGGCAGGTGATGTCAGTGGAAGTAGCTGCTGCTTGCTTTTTTGGCAGTTGGAAACAGCTGTTATTTCACACAATGCAACAAGGCTCCCACAGTGTGATGTCAGAACCATGGTCCTTATATCACACTGTGGGCGGGGTTTCACCACAATATCAGCCATACAGCGCCCCCTGATGATCCGTTTGTGAAGAGGGAAAGATTTTTCATGGGAAAGGGGGTATCAGCTGCTGATTGGGATTAATTCTTGGTTACGGTTTCTCTTTAAGTGAGTATCTGGTTTTTGTTTTTATATTTTCAATTGACATTACCTTTAACCACTTCAGCCTTCAGTCGTTTTCACATTATGCATCTGAGCAATTATCTCCTCCCATACATTAGCCTATAACTTTATCATTACTTATCACAATGAACTGATCTATATCTTGTCTTTTCCGATACCAATTAGGCTGTCCTTGGGGAGTACATTTTACTAAGAGCCACTTTACTGTAAATGCATTTTAACAGGAAGAATAAGAAAAAAAATGAAAAAAAATCATTATTTCTCAGTTTTCGGCCATCATAGTTTTAAAATAATACATGCCTCCATAATTAAAACCTACGTATTGTATTTGCCTAATATTCCCGGTTATTACACCGTTTAAATTATGTCCCTATCACAATGTATAGCGACAATATTTTATTTGGAAATAAAAGTGCATTTTTTCCGTTTTGCTCCATCACTATTTACAAGCTTATAATAAAAAAAAAAATAGAAATATTTCATCTTTACATTGATATTTAAAAAGTTTAGACCCTTAGGTAAATAATTACGTGTTTTTTTTTTTAATGTAATGTTTTGGTTTTTTTTCTTTTATTAAACATTTTATTTGGGTATTTTTGGGAGGGTGGGATGTAAATAGTAATTTTTTATGTAAATATGTGTTTATTTTTTTTTATATGTAGATGTAGTTTTACTTTTTGGCCACAAGATGGCAACCCTGAGTTTGTTTACATGACGTCACTCTAATGGCCCATACTCACGGGCTACAATTGTCGCCGCAACATGCGGCGCGCGCGTGTTGCGGCGACAGGTCGCCCGTGAGTATGCGGTGTTGCCGGGGCGCGCACCCCGAACTGTCGCCCGTCGCTGATGTCGCCAGGCGATTGGCGTGGTCAATCGCCTGGCGACAGTCGCCACCGCAACTCCGCCGCAACTGTCGCTAGTCCGCGTGAGTACGCGGACTAGCGACAGCAACAAGATTATAATCCATTGGGCTTCCGGCGGGGGGAGGCGCAACAGCGACAGCTTCCGCCGCATGAGTTGCCAGGCCCCTCCGCCGTGTGTATGCGGAGGGACCTGGCGACGAGCTGTTGCCGGCCTGTCACGCACACGCTCACGTGTGCTGTCGACAGGCCACTTTTGTCCCTCATGAGTATGGGCCATTAGCGTAACATGTACGCTTAGTGCAACGAAGGGGGACGTAAGAGGCAGAAAAAGCGAGGCTTCCGGGAGAAGCAGTCGCTTTTTCTGCCGGGGAGAGAAATCAATTATCGAGCACCATGTCCTGATGAATTGATTCCTAGGCTAACGATCCGCAGCCGGGAGCGCGCGTGCACGCGCACATGGCCTTCTGGACCTAGTTTCTACATCCAGAAGGCTTAAATGGTTAAAGGACAACTGTAACGAGTGGGATATGGAGGCTGCCATATTTATTTGCTTTTAAACATTACCAGTTGCCTGGCAGCCGTGCTGATCCTCTGCCTCTAATACTTTTATCCATAGCCCCTGAACAAGCATGCAGATCAGATGCTCTGACTGAAGTCTGACTGGATTAGCTGCATGCTTGTTTCAGGTGTGTGATTCAGACACTACTGCAGCCAAATAGATCAGCAGGGCTGTTTGGCAACTGGTTTAAAGTGGCACTATGGCAAAAAAAATTTAAACTTTAAAATATGTGCAAACATAGACAAATAAAAAGTAAATTTTTTCCAGAGTAAAATGAGCCATAAATTACTTTTTCTCCTATGTTGCCGTCACTTACAGTAGGCAGTAGAAATCTGACAGAAGCGACAGGTTTTGGACTAGTCCATCTCTTTATAGGGGATTCTCAGAGATGTATTTATTTTCAAAAGCACTTAGTGAATGGCAGTTGCTCTGTCCAACTGCCGAAAAAACTGTAGCGAGCAGGGAAGCTTCCCAGCATCTTTGTTTAAATCCCTTTTAGGGAACATCTTTATAAAGAATAAAAGCTTTTCTGAGAACCCCCTATAAAGAGATGGACTAGTCCAAAACCTGTCACTTCTGTCAGATTTCTACAACCTACTGTAAGTGACAGCAACATAGGAGAAAAGTAATTTATGGCTCATTTTACTCTGGAAAAAAACATACTTCTTATTTGTTTATGTTTGCACATATTTTACATTTAAAAATTTTTCACCATAGTGCCCCTTTAACAGAAAATAAATCAGGCAGCTTCCATATTCTTCTCACTTCAGTTGTCCTTTAAGATAGTAAATTTGGCCCATCGTGTGATCTCAATAATACCTTCAGTACGTGGTGAGGAATGGGCTGAACCACTGATTATACCGGGGAATGGACAACTGGGAGCCCACCTAATTATTATTAGCAGGCTCCTAGATTTTATTATCAGCTCCACCCAGAGTAGCTCCCCCTCCTCCCCAAACATAAGATGTTGGTATGGGCCATGTGGGCTGGTAGTGCTCAAAAGGTGGAGCCCCGTATCTGCAATCTATGGATTATATCAATTAGCAAAAGGGATGAGGGGTTAATGAAACTTGGAAGCAGAGAAGTGAATTGTCCCTATTTTAAATACCGCAATCATGACACCAATATAAGAAAGACATTTTAATAATCGGGCACAAAAACTATAACACATTTCGCGGAGCACAGTCTGCTTCCTCAGATCAAATAAAGCAGTGTCTGGGTAGCCAAGGTATAGAGGAAAAAGGTTTTTTTTAGGCGCTCCAAGCTCTGCACCTTGGCTACCCAGACACTGCTTTATTTGATCTGTTTTCATGTCTGATTATTAAAATTTCTTTCTTATATTGGCATTGCCCCTTCTTAGAGGTGTAAGCCATCTTATATTTATTACATCCATGGTTATTTTTTATGGTGTGCCTTCTCCCTCATAGTGACACCTACTGCACTGCTCAGCCTCTGCATATTTATTGTGGGTGCAGGCTGCCATCTGGACAGGGCAATGGCTGATGTTGTATAAAAACAAGGGAACATGGGTGGTGTAATTGCTCACCCTTTTGGTTGTGTGATAGCTCACCCTTTTGGTTGTGTGATAGCTCGCCCTTCCGGTTGTGTGATAGCTCGCCCTTCCGGTTGTGTGATAGCTCGCCCTTCTGGTTGTGTGATAGCACGCCCTTTTGGTTGTGTGATAGCGCCCCCTTCTGATTGTGTGATAGTGCGCCCTTCTGGTTGTGTGATAGCTCGTCCTTTTGGTTGTGTGATAGCGCCCCATTCTGATTGTGTGATAGCGCGCCCTTCTGGTTGTGTGACTTGCCCTTTTGGTTGGATGATCGCTCGCTCTTTTGGTTGTGTGATAGCTCGCCCTTTTGGTTGTGTGATAGCTCGCCCTTTTGGTTGTGTGACTTGCCCTTTTGGTTGTGTGATAACACGCCCATTTGGTTGGGTGATCGCTCGCTCTTTTGGTTGGGTGATAGCTCGCTCTTTTGGTTGGGTGATAGCTCGCCCTTTTGGTTGTGTGATAGCTCGCCCTTTTGGTCATGTGATAGCTCGCCCTTTTGGTTGTGTGATAGCCCGCACTTTTGGTTGGGTGATAGCTCGCCCTTTTGGTTGTGTGATAGTCCGCCCTTTTGGTTGGGTGATAGCCCGCCCTTTTGGTTGGGTGATCGCTCGCTCTTTTGGTTGGGTGATAGCTCGCCCTTTAGGTTGGGTGATAGCTCGCCCTTTTGGTCATGTGATAGCTCGCCCTTTTGGTTGTTTGATAGTTCGCCCTTTCGGTTGTGTGATAGCTCGCCCTTTTGGTTGTGTGATAGCTCGCCCTTTTGGTTGTGTGATAGCTCGCCCTTTTGGTTGTGTGATAGCTCGTCCTTTTGGTTGTGTGATAGCTCGCCCTTTTGGTTGTGTGCTAGCTCGTCCTTTTGGTTGTGTGATAGCTCGTCCTTTTGGTTGTGTGATAGCTCGCCCTTTTGGTTGTGTGATAGCTCGCCCTTTTGGTTGTGTGATAGCTCGCCCTTTTGGTCATGTGATAGCTCGGCCTTTTGGTTGTGTCTTAGCTCGCCCTTTTGGTTGGGTGATAGCTCGCCCTTTTGGTTGGGGGATAGCTCGCCCTTTTGGTTGTGTGATAGCTCGCCCTTTTGGTCATGTGATAGCTCGCCCTTTTGGTCGTGTGATAGCTCACCCTTTTGGTTGTGTGATAGCTCGCCCTTTTGCTCGTGTGATAGCTCGCCCTTTTGCTCGTGTGATAGCTCGCCCTTTTGGTCATGTGATAGCTCGCCCTTTTGGTCATGTGATAGCTCGCCCTTTTGGTTGGGGGATAGCTCGCCCTTTTGGTTGTGTGATAGCTCGCCCTTTTGGTCATGTGATAGCTCGCCCTTTTGGTCGTGTGATAGCTCACCCTTTTGGTTGTGTGATAGCTCGCCCTTTTGCTCGTGTGATAGCTCGCCCTTTTGCTCGTGTGATAGCTCGCCCTTTTGGTCATGTGATAGCTCGCCCTTTTGGTTGTGTGATACCTCACCCTTTTGGTTGTGTGACTCGCCCTTTTGGTTGTGTGATAACTCACCCTTTTGGTTCTGTGATTTACCCTTTTGGTTGGGTGATAGCTCGTCCTTTTGGTTGTGTGATAGCTCGCCCTTTTGGTTGTGTGCTAGCCCGCCCTTTTGGTTGTGTGATAGCTCGCCCTTTTGGTTGTGTGATAGCTCGCCCTTTTGGTTGGGTGATAGCTCGCCCTTTTGGTTGGGTGATAGCTCGCCCTTTTGGTTGGGTGATAGCTCACCCTTTTGGTCATGTGATAGCTCGCCCTTTTGGTCATGTAATAGCTCACCCTTTTGGTCGTGTGATTGCTCACCCTTTTGGTCGTGTGATAGCTCGCCCTTTTGGTTGTGTGATAACACGCCCTTTTGGTTGTGTGATAGCCCGCCCTTTTGGTTGTGTAATAGCTCGCCCTTTTGGTTGGGTGATAGCTCGCCCTTTTGGTTGTGTGATAGCTCGCCCTTTTGGTTGTGTGATAGCTCGCCCTTTCGGTTGTGTGATAGCTCGCCCTTTCGGTTGTGTGATAGCTCGCCCTTTTGGTTGTGTGATAGCTCACCCTTTTGGTTGTGTGATAGCTCGCCGTTTTGGTTGCATGATAACTCGCCCTTTTGGTTGTGTGATAGCTCGCCCTTTTGGTTGTGTGATAGCTCGCCCTTTTGGTTGTGTGATAGCTCGCCCTTTTGGTTGTGTGATAGCTCTGCCTTTTGGTTGTATAATAGCTCGCCCTTTTGGTTGTGTGATAGCTCGCCCTTTTGGTTGCGTGATAACTCGCCCTTTTGGTTGTGTGATAGCTCGCCCTTTTGGTTGTGTGATAGCTCGCCCTTTTGGTTGTGTGATAGCTCGCCCTTTCGGTTGTGTGATAGCTCGCCCTTTCGGTTGTGTGATAGCTCGCCCTTTTGGTTGTGTGATAGCTCACCCTTTTGGTTGTGTGATAGCTCGCCGTTTTGGTTGCATGATAACTCGCCCTTTTGGTTGTGTGATAGCTCGCCCTTTTGGTTGTGTGATAGCTCGCCCTTTTGGTTGTGTGATAGCTCGCCCTTTTGGTTGTATGATAGCTCGCCCTTTTGGTTGTGTGATAGCTCGCCCTTTTGGTTGTGTGATAGCTCGCCCTTTTGGTTGTGTGATAGCTCGCCCTTTTGGTTGTGTGATAAGTCGCCCTTTTGGTTGTGTGATAGCTCGCCCTTTTGGTTGTGTGATAACTCGCCCTTTTGGTTGTGTGATAGCCCACCCTTTTGGTTGTGTGATAACTCGCCCTTTTGGTTGTGTGATAGCTCGCCCTTTTGGTTGTATAATAGCTCGCCCTTTTGGTTGTGTGATAGCTCGCCCTTTTGGTTGTGTGATAGCTCGCCCTTTTGGTTGTGTGATAGCTCGTCCTTTTGGTTGTGTGATAGCTCGCCCTTTTGGTTGGGTGATAGCTCGCCCTTTTGGTTGGGTGATAGCTCGCCCTTTTGGTTGTGTGATAGCTCGCCCTTTTGGTTGTGTGGTAGCTCGCCCTTTTGGTTGTGTGATAGCTCGCCCTTTTGGTTGTGTGATAGCTCGGCCTTTTGGGTATGTGATAGCTCGCCCTTTTGGTTGTGTGATAACTCGCCCTTTTGGTTGGGAGATAGCTCGCCCTTTTGGTTGTGTGATAGCTCGTCCTTTTGGTTGTGTGATAGCTCGCCCTTTTGGTTGTGTGATAGCTCGCCCTTTTGGTTGTATAATAGCTCGCCCTTTTGGTTGTGTGATAGCTCGCCCTTTTGGTTGTGTGATAGCTCGCCCTTTTGGTTGTGTGATAGCTCGCCCTTTTGGTTGTGTGATAGCTCGCCCTTTTGGTTGTGTGATAGCTCGCCCTTTTGGTTGTGTGATAGCTCGCCCTTTTGGTTGTGTGATAGCTCGTCCTTTTGGTTGGGTGATAGCTCGCCCTTTTGGTTGTGTGATAGCTCGGCCTTTTGGGTATGTGATAGCTCGCCCTTTTGGTTGTGTGATAGTTCGCCCTTTTGGTTGTGTGATAGTTCGCCCTTTTGGTTGGGTGATCGCTCGCCCTTTTGGTTGTGTGATAGCTCGGCCTTTTGGGTATGTGATAGCTCGCCCTTTTGGTTGTGTGATAGCTCGCCCTTTTGGTTGTGTGATAGCTCGCCCTTTTGGTTGTGTGATAGCTCTGCCTTTTGGTTGTATAATAGCTCGCCCTTTTGGTTGTGTGATAGCTCGCCCTTTTGGTTGCGTGATAACTCGCCCTTTTGGTTGGGTGATAGCTCGCCCTTTTGGTTGTATAATAGCTCGCCCTTTTGGTTGCGTGATAACTCGCCCTTTTGGTTGGGTGATAGCTCGCCCTTTTGGTTGTGTGATAACTTGCCCTTTTGGTTGTGTGATAGCTCGCACTTTTGGTTGTGTGATAGCTCGCCCTTTTGGTTGTATAATAGCTCGCCCTTTTGGTTGTGTGATAGTTCGTCCTTCTGGTTGTGTGATAGCTCGCCATTTTGGTTGTGTGATAGCTCGTCCTTCTGGTTGTGTGATAGCTCGCCCTTTTGGTTGTGTGATAGCTCGCCCTTTTGGTTGTGTGATAGCTCGCCCTTTTGGTTGTGTGATAGCTCGCCCTTTTGGTTGGGTGATAGCTCGCCCTTTTGGTTGTGTGATAGCGCGCCCTTTTGGTTGTGTGATAGCTCGGCCTTTTGGGTATGTGATAGCTCGCCCTTTTGGTTGTGTGATAGCTCGCCCTTTTGGTTGTGTGATAGCTCGCCCTTTTGGTTGTGTGATAGCTCGGCCTTTTGGGTATGTGATAGCTCGCCCTTTTGGTTGTGTGATAGCTCGCCCTTTTGGTTGTGTGATAGCTCGCCCTTTTGGTTGTGTGATAGCTCGCCCTTTTGGTCGTGTGATAGCTCGCCCTTTTGGTCATGTGATAGCTCGCCCTTTTGGTTGTGTGTTAGCTCGCCATTTTGGGTATGTGATAGCTCGCCCTTTTGGTTGTGTGATAGCTCGCCCTTTTGGTTGTGTGATAGCTCGTCCTTCTGGTTGTGTGATAGCTCGCCCTTTTGGTTGGGTGATAGCTCGCCCTTTTGGTTGTGTGATAGCTCGCCCTTTTGGTTAGGTGATAGCTCATCCTTTTGGTTGTGTGATAGCTCGCACTTTTGGTTGTGTGATAGCTCGCCCTTTCGGTTGTGTGATAGCTCGCCCTTTTGGTTGTGTGATAGCTCGCCCTTTTGGTTGTGTGATAGCTCGCCGTTTTGGTTGCATGATAACTCGCCCTTTTGGTTGGGTGATAGCTCGCCCTTTTGGTTGTGTGATAGCTCGCCCTTTTGGTTGTGTGATAGCTCGCCCTTTTGGTTGTGTGATAGCTCGCCCTTTTGGTTGTGTGATAGCTCGCCCTTTTGGTTGTGTGATAGCTCGCCCTTTTGGTTGTGTGATAGCTCGCCCTTTTGGTTGTGTGATAGCTCGCCCTTTTGGTTGTGTGATAGCTCGCCCTTTTGGTTGTGTGATAGCTCGCCCTTTTGGTTGGGTGATAGCGCCCCCTTTTGGTTGGGTGATAGCTCGCCCTTTTGGTTATGTGATAGCTCGCCCTTTTGGTTGTGTGATAGCTCGCCCTTTTGGTTGTGAATAGTTCGGGCTCGCCCTTTTGGTTGGGTGATAGCTCGCCCTTTTGGTTGTGTGATAGCTCGCCCTTTTGGTTTTGTGATAGCTCGCCCTTTTGGTTGTGAATAGTTCGGGCTCGCCCTTTTGGTTGGGTGATAGCTCGCCCTTTTGGTTGTCTTGCCCAGGTACCTGTGGCAGCACTATGATGAGCGACCGAACAGTCACTCCCTCTCCTTAGTAAATGACGGCCGGAGTGTTGTAAGAGCCATTAAATATCATTTCTCCGACCTACCAGATCCATTAGGAAAGGCTGAGTATGGCTTGGCTCCGGGATAATTGCACTGTTGCTGTGATCCGAGGTTTTTAAAAGCTTCCATGTGACAAAATAGCTCCCCGGATCAAAAAGCCAACATTATGTTCCCTGCCATCTGTATATTCCCCGCCATGCTTTAAAGTCTGTCCGTCATTAATGTAAATGCTGTCAGGACACAGAGGGTACAGGGTGCCCTGAGGTGCGGACGCACAGATCACAAACCCAGGCAGCTCTGATGTGGAAATTACCTTTCCTCAGGGAACCTGAGTTAAAGGGAACCTAAACTGAGAGGGATATGGATAGTTCCTTTTAAACAGTACCAGTTGCCTGGCAGTCCTGCTGATCTTTGGTTGCTGTAGTGACTGAATCACAGACCTGAAACTAGCATGCAGCTAATCCAGTCTGACTTCAGTCAGAGCACCTGATCTGCTGCATGCTTGTTCAGGGGCTGTGGCTGAAAGTATTAGAGACACAGGATCAGCAGGAGAGTCAGGAAACTGGTATTATTTTAAAAGGAAAAATCCATATCCTTCTCCATTTAGGTTCCCTTTAACGGTTGAGCCTGGATGTGCATACACACAAATCTCCTCTTTCATGATCGTTTGGGGTGAGAATTTTCCCTTGGCCACTCTGCAGGTGGACTCGAAGCTAAGAGGGGATGTGGATGATAGCAATGGTCAGAATATTTTCCAGTGTGTCAGTGTGTGTCAGTACATCTGAGATCTGGGTTATGGGGATCCAATCAGATGTGAATAGAGAAATAATAGAGACTAGACTGGAGAATGAAAACCTTTTAGTAAACAAATCGAAGTGATGGACAGAATGCTTTGTTAGTGTGAAATATCCTCTGCTATCACCATTCCACCATTTGCTTATTCATGCGCCATGTACAATAAACTAGTACATTTACATTACCATCTCTAGAAAGCTGTGGGGTGGTGTCTGAGGGGTACAAATGAGCCTGCCGACCATTTTGTGCTCTTGCGCGTTCTCAAAGGCTCAGTGTACAAGCATTGTTAGGCAGAGAGATCAGCACATTCGTATACTGGCATAAAATGTCAGCCAAAACAATCAGTAAATATGTTTCCAGGAGACATTTATGCTTGGTCTCTAGACATAGCTTTCTTTGTAAGTAACCTTTGAAATATGTCATTCATTATTATGGGGTTTGCAGGTTTACTTCAGGCTCCCCCTACAGTGAACCCGTAATCCCCTCCCCCCCACACACACTTATAAAGGGCACTCCACAGAGAGAGCCCGCGACCCCGCTGCAGAGCATCATATTGTATGGCCGTCGGTGAGTTGGGCGCAGGGCGAGCCGTATGGCGCTAAACTCCCCTGCAGCGATAAATACCTTATATACTCGCGTATAAGACTAATTATTCAGTACAACAAATGTACCTCTTCGGCTTATATATGGGTCAGTGGAGCAGAACGGATGGTGGAGCAGGTCTTGTTACTGGCTGAGGAGCATAAGGATTGTGCACTAGTGATCCTGATCTTCCCAGCTGGCTCCCTGCTGTGTCCGTTCCCCCCATCCCCTGCAACATGCTATGCAGAGTGCTTTGCTCAAGACTACCTGTGTCCCCTGACTCCCTGCTGTGTCCCCCCCCCCCCCCATCCCCTGCAGCATGGTGTGCAGAGTGCTCTGCTCAAGACTACCTGTGTCCCCTGACTCCCTGCTGTGTCCCCCATCCCCTGCAACATGCTATGCAGAGTGCTTTGCTCAAGACTACCTGTGTCCCCTGCCTTGTGGAGAGGAGCGTGCAAGCAACATGTCAGTGGTGCAATGATCGGGGATTCTTCCTGTGTGTCTCATATCTATGACGCCATCTAGTGGCTTCTTCAAACACAGCTGTATGAGGGTTATATTGTAGAGGGGGCTTATACGTGAGTCACTTTTTCCTGGTTTCTGAGGGAAAGTGGGCACCTCGGCTTATATGTGTTTCTGCTTGTATGCGAGTATATACGGTACTATTCCCACTGTGGGTGTAGCAGCTCGGTGGGAGATGTAATTTGCAGTCTGACGATCGCCGGATCACGAATTACGCATAATAGCATTGGTGCTATGCTATGACGGTGTCCAACTTTAAAGAGAGGGAATACCGAGAGCCCAATATAGTGTAGTATGCAAAACAAGTGAAGTAGTATGAAAAGTATATAATATATATACTCACAAGTGTGGGTTACCTCCTAGGTAACCACTGTACAGGCAGGTGAGAAGATTAGATCTGTCCTCACTCAGGATTAAAAGTCGCTCTCTGTAGATAAGTAAAAAATAGATAAGGATTGACCCCTCCACCAGGGGTGGTTATTGGTAATGTAAAGGGGAACAGAGGCGCCAGCAGGATAAAAGATGATAAAAAGCTCAAAATCCCTCAGGAGGTGGTGGTGGACTCGCCTCCCCGAAGCAGACAGGATACTGTCAGGTTTTTATAACAACAGGTTTATTTATATACTCCAAACAAAACTGCAACGCGTATCATGGGTATATTCCTGCTTCCTCAGGCCATAAACAGATAGGAGTACACAGTATAGTCTAAAGGTCACGATAAGCGCTTATCGTGACCAATAGATTGTACTGTGTACTCCTATCTGTTCATCTTTATGGTGTCCAACTTTGGCTCTCGGCCCTGAGCACCGCGCACCCCCAAAGTAACTTGCTTTGCTCCTTCCCCTGCTGGCTGAGTGTGTGCAGGTGTGGAAAACAAGTCACAATTGTGACTGCCCTGTGCAGCTGGTTACTCCTGCAGGAAGAGGAAACTCCCTGGGCTGCCTGTAGAGAAAACTAGTCCAGCACAAAGCACAGATCCCGGACTAGAGCAGTAAAGCAGTTTGGGAATGTATAGCGGACGCAGACTGAGATGAGCAGATGATTATTATTAATAACATTAAACATATTGATGGACTGTTTGTGCAGCGCTCATGCATGATTATAGTGAGCTTATGTTTAGGTGTGTAGAAAATAACCTGCGTTGTGTTTGTGCCCGCAGCAAGGCTGGCATCAGCGAAGTGTTCGAGGGCCACCAGGGCCCCATCACCGGCATCAACTGCCACAGTGCGGTGGGCTCCGTCGACTTCTCACATCTCTTCCTGACATCCTCCTTCGATTGGACGGTCAAACTATGGACCACCAAGGTGAGTGCCGCTCATAAGGAGGTTGTGCAACCAATCAGATTCCAGTTATAACCTTTTGACTGGCAGCAGAAGAGGTAAACCCCGGGTGAGTAAAAAATAGATTAGAGATTTCGCCTCGGAAGTCCTTTTAAGAGTTCAAAGGTTTGAGAGTGGCGGATGTGTATTGGAAGAAGATTCCAGAGGAGGGGTGATGCACATGAGAAGTCTTATATACGTGAATGCAAGGAGGTGATTCTAGAAGAGAGCAGAAGGAGGTCATGTGCAGAACGGAGATTGCGGTTGGGTTGGTATCTGGAAACTATAATGTGGAGATGTACGGGGAGAGAAACACTTGTTTTGAGGCCATACAGAACTCCCTTTATCAAGGACATATAGTAGATAAAATAATGGCATACCTCCCACCATTATGAAATGAGAAAGCGGGACACTTAGGCCACACCCCCAACCACACCACTGACACACTCTTAGTCACACATGCATTTTATGTTATTATTATTTTTTTTTTTATTATTAAAACCACAATGGTCCTTTAAATTAAAACAAAAATAGCCAATATACCCTGTCCGGGGGTGGGGAGGAGGGTGAGGGTGCCCATGGGTGAGGAGGAGAAAAAACGGATGCAGTGTGTGGGATGCGGGTCCAGCATAATATTCTCCCTCCCACCGATTGTGCCCCCCAGTGTCCCCCTGTTTGCAGAGTTAAGTGCGCAGCGATGCGGCCTGTCTTACCATTCATCCTCGTGTACCGGCATCTGGTTCTTCTCTGCTTCCTGTGACGTGACAGGAAGCAGAGTGCAGCCAGATGACGGTACGCGAAGATGGGCGGTAAGATGACAGCCCGCTCTGCTGCGCACTTTACTCTGAAAACGGGGGAGGGGGCACATTTGGAGAGAGGGTGAAATATGAAACCGGACCCGCATCTCACACACCACATCCGTGGGGCTGGCGCCTCAAGCTTTTTTTTTTTCACCCTCTCTGCCCAGCCAGCGGGACACTGGGGGGTCATACCAGGACAGCGGGAGAGCCTCCCCAAATCGGGACAGTCCCGCAGGATTCGGGACAGTTGGGGGGCTTGTAATGGTGTAGAATGGATTCTGTGTGGCCTTGAAGCAGTTGTTGGCGTTGGCGAAGGTGTCGGGTCTTTAGAGATGATCCGTTAGTCTCTACATATGTTCTTGGCAGAGAAGCATGTCCTCGATTGGAAGTCTCTGATTTCTGAAATCACCCTGAGTGATGCTGGAGGATCGAGGCGCTGACAGTGTGGAAGCGGAGAAGACGCAGGTAGATATTACAGCCTCGTCACAGGAGGCCTCTCTGTTTTGTCTGGAGCGGCTGCGAACCTCTCAGCGGTATCTCTGCGTTGTCACAGTGAGGTTTTCAGCCCTCAGTAACACGGAACACGTGTCGGAGCAGCTGGAGTCTTATTATCAGACAGAACTCTTACAAGTGTTGCCGAGTGGAGGCCGGGAGTTGCGGTATGACGGTGTGAACGTTCAGATGGAGTTTCACCTTCTTTGCAATGCGATATTGCTGCCCGGGACTCCTCTCTCTGCGGCCGGCATCTCAAGGATCTTACAGCTTCATGTATTGAGGAATCTCGGAATAGACGAAACTACTCTTCAAAGCTACGTCTTTCTGGAGAATCCAGGGCAATATTTTATGTCCTGTAAGATCCCATGTCTCTGTCTGTACAGCAGCCCACCGGGGTTATATCACTAAAGCTGCAGAACATGCAGGGATGGATGTCACTAGAAGTTACAGGGGCCCCAGGGAAAACAACATGGGCCCCTTCCCTAAGACCCAATCCCCCCCTCCCGAAGTTTGCAAAGAATAACACTATACCCTTCCTTTCCACAAGTGTTTCTAATAAAGCACTCCCCCACCTTCATTCATCAGAATGATGTCCCCAACACACACGCACACACGTGTTGTGGAACTCTACAGCAACACATTATATTTACCTGCTCCAACGCTGTGTTGGGTCTCTTCAGTTCACCTCAGCAGCCACATGCTCTCTGCATACATAGCTCCGCTTCCCATGTATGTCATGTAATCAGGAGCTGGAGGTATACATGTCACGTGATCAGGAGACGGAGGTATACATGTCATGTGATCAGGAGACGGAGGTATACATGTCATGTGATCAGGAGCTGGAGGTATACATGTCATGTGATCAGGAGACGGAGGTATACATGTCATGTGATCAGGAGACGGAGGTATACATGTCGTGATCAGGAGACGGAGGTATACATGTCATGTGATCAGGAGACGGAGGTATACATGTCATGTGATCAGGAGACGGAGGTATACATGTCATGTGATCAGGAGCTGGAGGTATACATGTCCTGTGATCAGGAGCCGGAGGTATACATGTCATGTGATCAGGAGCTGGAGGTATACATGTCCTGTGATCAGGAGCCGGAGGTATACATGTCATGTGATCAGGAGCTGGAGGTATACATGTCATGTGATCAGGAGCTGGAGGTATACATGTCATGTGATCAGGAGCTGGAGGTATACATGTCCTGTGATCAGAAGCCGGAGGTATACATGTCATGTGATTAGGAGCCGGAGGTATACATGTCATGTGATCAGGAGCCGGAGGTATACATGTCATGTGATCAGGAGACGGAGGTATACATGTCATGTGATCAGAATCCATAGGTATACAGATCATGTGATCATGACCAAAGGTATACATGTCATGTGATCAGGAGCCAGAGGTATACATGTCATGTGATCAAAAGCCAGAGATATACATGTCATGTGATCAGGAACTAATGGATTGTAGCAGCAAAAGGGAAACAGCGGAGGACGCCCGAGGCAGCGTTGGGGAAGGTAAGTATAATAAATTCTGCAGAAGGGGTAAGAGGAGTGGCATGCTTCTCTGTTGCCCCCATCAGTAGATCTCTCTCTCCCTTTCCTTGTGTTCCTTGCTTGGCCTATATACAAGCCACAGGCGATTTTCAAACCATACATAAAGATTTATGCACTCTTTAAAGGGAACCTGTACTGAGTAAAATTATTTAAAATAAACATATGAGGTAACTTCAAATGAACATTACATAGTTACCTTGCCATCAGTTCCTCTCAGAAGCAAACCATTTTCTTCTGATAATGATCCCTTCCAGTTCTGACAACATTTTGTCAGAACTGAAGTATATCAGTTGCTGTCAGTTATATATCAGTTGCTGTCAGTTATATATCAGTTGCTGTCAGTTACAGCTGAGAGGAGAACTGATGTGTCCATGTTTCCCTATGGCTCAAGTGGGTGATATTACAGTTTAACAGTGTGCTGACCAGGAAGCTGTTATGGGGTACTAGCCATTTTCAAAATGGAGGACGAAGAATCCCATTGATCACAGTGGACACACAGGACGTAGGAGAGGAGAAAGAGATTGAGAAGTAGACTACATGGGAGGTAAGTATGACTTGTGTATGTTTATTTTGACTTTTAATTTTTAGTTCAGGTTTTCTTTAAAGTGGCATCTAGAGAGGTAGCAAAGATAAGGTAACAGGTCCTGTCATGGGCCCCCTGCCCGCCCCACACCTGGTGTCATGACCGTCGCACCCGTCGCAGTCCCGCCGTTTAATGGCGATATATTTGTAATTGTTTCCTCCAGTTGCTGCATGTCTGCTGTGATTCCATCTATGCGAACATTTCATTCACAAATGCCGTAATTTCCTTAATTATATTAAGTCGATTAAAATAAAGTCCCCCATCAATTGTATATTAAATTAAACTTTCAGCATATACAAGGCATACTGTAGTCATTAGGCGTTCATTCTGAGCTTCTGTAACCAGCTGAAAATGTGTTCCTGCTTCTAAAAGAGGGAACTGAACGGCATTCACATTCCGCACTTCCCCAGAAAGGATAATTACAGCGCCGTGTGACTGCCTGCTACGGGATTTGTTACACAACACAAAGCCATAAACGGGAGACAAAGTCATGGATCTGTATGTGGCGCTGCATGGAAAGCAGCCATTGTACACGCTCACTTCTCTAATGGATTTATTTCTGTGACATTCTCCTGCTCCATCTGCTGCTTTCTTGTGCTGCATGTTAGAAGGTTCAGCATCACTGGTGCAAAACGGCTTCTCAGCTGATATGCCTACATTTTTATTTGTTTAGTTTATTGCATGGCCAAGTTGTGACCACCTGCTAATAACCTTCCCTGGCTGAGGGGCTCCACTGTAGTATATAATGATGCCGCCAGCAACCCACACAGTCACTGTCCACCCCTCACCAGGGCAGGATCCTCCGGATACCAGGCAACCTAGGCAGGGGCCTAGTGGGTGTCAGCATTTTGGGTACTAGTTATAAAAACAACTGTGCAGAGGCAATGCAGGGTGCTATGACTAGTGCTGGGCAATAGGGATAATCAATGAGATGCAAATAATGTCTCCTGTTATTTACATTTCATGACAGTTTTACACAGCTTAAAATTAGACCAATCAGAATAACTTCCTGTCAATTTTTATTGGTCAAAGTTCAAGCTGCGCATCATTTATGTGAAATCTGAATCAGTCACCTACAGGACCATTTCTAGGCTCTCCCCCCCCCCTCCTCCCCCGAGGTAAGAAGTCCTATGTCACCAGCTAGGCAGCACAGGGGGACAGAAGCTAGCTGGCGGGGGAGGGGGGGGATCCATGAGTGACTGCGAGGGCAGGGGACAGCTGCAGGAGGCTGGTAGAAGCCCCAGGTGAGTGAAACAGGTTTTTTTTAATCCCTGGCTTAAAGGGACTCCGAGCAGTGCAGAAACTATGGAAAGATGCATATCATTTTAAAGCTCTCTTTCTCCTCTTTCCAATGATATATAAAGCACCGCCCTACGCCTTTTAATTTTCGCTATTTTCGCGATTGAAATTGCCGCGGCCGCGATTTCGATCGCGATAATAGAGAAAACTAAAAGGCGTAGGGCGACGATTTAGGTGTCGCCAGAAAGAGGAGAAAGAGAGCTTTAAAATTATATCCATCTTTCCATAGTTACTTGTATTACACCTAAATCGTCGCCCTACGCCTTTTAGTTTTCTCTATTATCGCGATCGAAATCACGGCCGCGGCAATTTCAATTGCGAAAATAGCGAAAACTAAAAGGCGTAGGGCGACGGTTTATATATCATTGGAAAGAGGAGAAAGAGAGCTTTAAAATGATATGCCTCTTTCCATAGTTTCTGCACTGCTCGGAGTCCCTTTAAAGAGAACCTGTAACAAAAAAAAGTTCCCCGGGAAGCCTCAGGGTCCCAATCTGGCTTCCCCCTCCCCTGTAGATGCAGGTAGTCCAGCGCTGGCTCCCCCGAAGCGTCCGGCAATCCTCCCTCGACAAGCCTGATAAGCGCTTATTTATTTACCTTCCCTGGCTCCAGCGGGGGCGCTGTTGCGGCTCTCAGCATGGAAATAGGCGAAAATAGCTGATGTCCGTCGGATCCGCTCTACTGCGCAGGCGACTTGCAGGTGACTTGCGCCTGCTCAGTAGAGCGGCCCGACAGCGATCAGCTATTTCCGCCTATCTCCAAGCGGAGAGCCGATACTGCGCCTGCACTGGAGCCGGGAAAGTAAATATTTACATCCCCGCTGTTCAGGGAGCTTTATCACCACCGCCGTGGGACACAGGAGGAGGGGGGAAGCCTCAATAGGATCCGGAGGCTTCCCCCTCCCGAGGTGAGGACCCCCCAGGGGAGATTTCTTTCATTACAGGTTTTCTTTAAGTTCCTCTTTAAAACGGCCCTGTTCACCTACACTGAGAAGGCGCAGTTATCCTCTGGAGATAGTATAGGAAACAAAATGGCTGCCACAGAGCGCAAGGCAGCGCATGGGGCGAAGGTGCCTCTGTTTGTACGAGAATCTCTAGATAGATAGCAGACACGTAAGTGATTGTGATGTCTGTGGAAATAGATGGTGCGGTAAAGAAATATGCTATTTTCCTTAATAAATAAATATGTCTTGGCAAACCACGTAACTTATCCACCTCATAAAGAAAATCACTTAAGCCAAAAGTATCTGAAATTGTCTTATTTTACAGTATCTGTATATTTCCCTCTCGTCTGCAGGATTCAGGTTATTGCAGCCAGATCAGATGGTTTCTATCTGAGTTGTAGAAAAAGCAGAATTTCGTAGAATAGGAAAATGACTTGCACATGGCTGGCCAGGCGGGAATCGCAGGGGTTTCATCGCCTAGCAGCAGGGGCGCGGATTTATAGCAGATAACTTCTGCTGAACTTACTCTGAGAGCTGCAGATTCTGGGCACAGTGTAAAAAGCATGGAGGTAACAGACCTCCAGGGCTGTGGGGGGAAAACGATAGCAACCAGCCAGAGAGGTCCTGACAACGTATGTTTCCTGCTAGTTACCCACAAGAGATGTTTGCAGGTACGTCATGTGTGAGTGTAGGAGTCCTCTTGGAAAGTTAAAGGGGAACTTCAGCATAAACAAACATACTGTCATTAAGTTAAATTAGTTATGGTAATTAAAATAGATGGGTAATATAATCTCTTACCTACTCTGTTTTAAAAGAACAGGAAAATGTTTGTGATTTCATGGGGGCAGCCATCTTGTTCATGATGGCAGCCATCTTTTTGGTTGAAAGGAGGTGACAGGGAGCATGAAACACACTTCCAACTGTCCTGTGTCCATATCACCCCTCCCAGCTGTGCGCTACACTTTAAATCTCAAATAAAAAAAAAAAACAAAAAACAGCAGAACGAGAAGAACAACATGCACACATCAGTCTTTTCGGTTAATTCATAGCTCCCAACTGTCCCTCTTTTGGAGGGACAGTCCCTCTTTGGGAATCCCTCTTTCCTCCTCATTTGTCCCTCTTTCAGGACTTTGTCCCTCTTTCTGTGAAAATATATACAGTATATTTCTCTACTAAAAAAAATGTGTTTGACTCTAAACTTTATTCCCATTCTTTCAATTGATATATTACTAATTTTAAAATGGTAATATGAAGGAGGACCACTGTGGTTTGAATTATAAAACAACATATTTTTCTTATGAAATCTTTATGGTATGGGTGACTAGGGGCGTGATCAGGGGTGTGACAAGGGGCATGGCTTAAGTGTCCCTCTTTCTCATCTCAAAAAGTTGGGAGGTATGGTTAATTCCAAAATTTAGACATTTCCATCAGATGTGGGAGTGAGTTAGTCCTGGTGCTCTGTCGAAAAGTGTGAAATAGTTGAATGGCTTGGACAAAGTATGAAAACCTTTATATTTAACGAAAACGTAAGCATGATCATCATACTGTTAAAAGATTTGTGGCTGACTCAGAGCACACACGGGTTTGTGCAGATAAAAGCAAAGTGAGGAAGGGTGCTGCTAAACAAATACATCAGATTAAGAGAACAGCTTCTAAAATGCCATTACAAAGCAGCAAACATATATTTCAAGCTGCTGGTGCCTCCGGAGTCCCGCGAACATCCAAGTGCAGGATTCTCTAGAGTATTTCAGTGCATAAATCTTCTATTCAACCACCCCTAACCTAAGCTCACAGCTGCAGTGGTCCCAGAACTACATAAAGATGAATTTCCAATTGTTTACTAATAAGTGCCTGCAACTCTTCATGGTCCAGATGGATGGAGTGGTGGATGGATGGTTAACATCCACCACGTCCCAACAAGGCTGCAATGTCAGCAAGGAGGAGGCGGAGTCATGTTTTGGGCTGGAATTACGGGAAGAGAGCTGGTCAGCCACTTTAGGGTCCCTGAAGGTGTGAAAATGACCCCTGCAAAGTATGTGGAGTTTCTGACTGACCACTTTCTTCCATGCTACAAAAAGAGGAACCGCATTTTCTGTGATAAAGTCATCTTCATACATGGCAATGTACCATCTCATGCTGCAAGGATTACCTTTGTGTCATTGGCTGCTATTGGCATAAAAGGAGAGAAACTCATGGTGTGGCCCCCATCCTCCCCTGACCTCAATCCTATTGAGAACCTTTGGAGCATCCTCAAGCAAAATATATAAGAGGGTGGGAGGCAGTTTACATCCAAACAGCAGCTCTGGGAGGCTATTCTGATATCCTGCAAAGAAATTCAAGCAGAAACTCTCCAAAAACTCACACATTCAATGGATGCAACAATTGTAAAGCAACTATCAAATGAAGCTTGACCCGTTAAGATGTTTGTAATGGAAATAGCTTTTGATTTCAGTAAATATGACCTCCTAATGCTGCAAATTCAGCAAATGACCATTTTCAGTTCTTTACAACCTATAAAATTTAAATAATTTGGAACAGAGCATTTTAACTTTTTTATTTGTGAAAAACATACTGTTATCCTTAGCAGGTTTGTTCAGTTACATTCGAATTATACTCTTTATAGTTGATGACTTAAAATGTATGCCGACTGCCGATTGCATCAACTAATTTGGAAAATCAGATAAAAATATAATTTGCATAGTAATTTGGAACGTGGTGTAGTTGTGGAGGTGATGAGGATCCAATTGCTCGATTTTCAATGTGATCTGTCTGCAATCTCTCTGTCTGTGAGCAGTCTGCCAGCTTCCAGCTCCTCCCACCCCACCCTCCCCATTCCCAGGCCACAACCATCTCCATTGGCCAATACAGGCAGGAGGGTGTATGGCAGGCTGGCCACACCCCCTCATTCCTCACCAAGACGACATGCTCCCTCCCACACACTCTTCCAATACCTGCAGCCTGAGGCCGGTTTTACACGAGAAACAGGTGTTTTTGTTGCCGTGTGATCCCATCTCACCGCAACGTCAAAAACAGCCTTCGGAGGTTACCGCGGCAATGCGCGGTGATCTCTGTTTTGGCTGCAAGAAGTGAGGCCCTCTAGTGTTCACTTCCTGTGACGGAAATCAGAAGTGCACAGACATGTATTGTCAAAATATACTCCTGCGCGTGCGAGACACAAATGAGAGCAGCAAACAGTTTAAAATAACTGCATCACCGTAGACTGATATTACTTCCAGTCGCCGCACATTGCCACTGGTCGTCGCCAATAATGCGATTTTGTAGGCAGGGTAAATTCGCTACTTCCATCGCACCGTGGTAGGTGTACGAGGCCACGTAGGTTTTCATTGCTATAGTGTTACCCTGCGGTAAAAAAGGGTAACACAACGTAATGACATTGTGTCAGTGGGAAAGGGCCCTGAGATGATTAGCAGTGATTATTTCAGCTGTCAGTTAAGGAAGAATAATTATGCAGCCTATAAGAGGTGATCACATTGTGCTCCACTTGGGGGGTACAGCTTTGTGACTAAGCAGTCCCCTGTACAGCGATGCGCCTGATCGCAGTGCTGTACAACCAAAACAAATGTTTTTTTTCCTTCTAACAGCCAGCCGGAATCGCGGGCTGGCAGGCTGATCTCAGAGCGGAGCTCTGCCACTCAACGGGGATGGGCGCGCATACGAGCTAATCTCGGCCCCCAGGACTTGACACCAATTGGCATTAGTCGGTCCTAGGGGAGCTACTCTGCGACCGCCCTACGGCGTGAGTGGTTAAACTGAGTACACCAATCAGATAAAAAAACTTTGGCTAGATCTTCAGATTCATCCCGGTGGATCTGATCTGCAGATGACTGTCAGTTAAACAAGGTGTGTATGAGATCTGCAGATATCATAGACTATGAGAGCATTTTGCAGGAAGTGATATTTTGCATGTGTGCAGCATCTTTAGAAAGATCAGTCCTTCAAACCTCCCTGACAAACCTTCTGCGACAGACAGATACATTTCTCAGTTTGCAAAGATGTTTATCTGATGGGTGTACTCAGCTTAATAGAATAGACTGTGTAGAGTGTATACTCTCATACTACATGGAAGGGGGTAAAAATGGTCTGTGATCCTTCATTTTCAAGACTTTTATCTCATGTGTGTGCTTAGCTTAAAGAGACACTTAAGGCAAAAAAAAAAAAAAGAATCTTCCAGCCCCCTTGCAGCTGTCCCATGCCCTCGTAGTCTCGCTCTGATGCCCCTGTTCCCCGCCGCCAGCTACTTCCGGTTTCGGCGACAGGCCCAACAGTCCTGGGAACGCGAGTGATTCTTCATGTTCCTGGCCACAATAGCAGTATGGGGGGGAAATAAAAACAGACACTTACCGGAGGATTCTACCGGCTCCCTGCAGCTGTCATGTCCCGCGTTGTCCTCCTCCGATCTGCCATTTCCCGCCGCTGGCACCGGGCAATTATTCGTCTTACAAGACAAATAGTGCGTCATCGGGAGTTTACTGTGCAGTACGAAGTTTTCTTGTACTGCGCCTGCGCAGTAAGATCCCGATGACGCGCGCGGACGCAGTCTTACTAGGATCACAATTATACCGGGGCCGGTGACGGAGAACAGAGGATCGTTGGAGGACGGCGCAGGACATGACAGCTGCAGGGGGCTGGTAGAAGCCCCAGGTAAGTGTCCATTTTTATTTTCAACTCCCCCCAGAGAACCCCTTTAATCAAAAGCTCTTGGTCCCCATGCTACATGGAAGTGGTAAGCCTGATCAATCAAAATTGAATGTGTGTGCCCACCTAGAGGACGGAATTCCTGCCCCACTCCTCACTCTTTCTGCCACCAGGCAGGTGTTTATCACGCCGACCGCACGTTCCCAGCTTCTCTCAGAGATCACACAGTCACCAGCTTCCGATCTTCTGCAGAAAATAATATTTCCCCGTCCGTGAAGCGGCTCAGTGGTGATAACAGAAGTCAATAAATAAAAGCTCGGTTCTCGTGCATGTGCTGTGCTTGTGCTGAAGCGGATCCAGCGCTGCGGCCGCGCAGGAAGCCACTTTAGAGCCAGATTTGGGCTGGAAGCCAGCCTGGTGGAGGGAGGAGGGTGGGGCGGCGTGTTCAGACAGGATTCTGGGCTCTACCTCTGGAGCCACGGGTCTGGCCCCTTCCCAGCCACACGAAGAGAAGATGAAGGCATTCGCTGGGTAAAAGCTGCAGCAGGAAAGTAAAGTCATGTGGGGTCCCGCCCCCCCCCCCCTCCCTCTCCACGTTCTGTTACATCGCACTCCTCACAGGAGCGAGAATCAGGAGAACTCCAAGCGTGAAATACGATTCCATCGAGACGGGACTGGATTACCGCCAATTCCTGATGAGCGGGTCCTCGGCTGCGGGGAAACCTCTCCGCCGCTCATAAACTGATTACACCTGGATATTTCACACTGTATTCCATAACTGAAACTTATTTATGTTGTCTTAAAGGGAACCTGAAGTGAGAGGGATATGGAGGCTGCCATATTTATTTCCTGTTAAACAATACCAGTTGCCTGGCTGTTCTGCTGATCACTTTGGCTGCAGTAGTGTCTGAATCACACACCAGAAACAAGCATGCAGCTAATCCAATCACACCTCAGTCAGAGCACCTGATCTGCTGCATGCTTGTTCAGGGGCGGTGGCTAAATGTATTAGCGGCAGAGGATCAGCGGGAAAGCCAGGCAATCTGCATTGTTTAAAAGGAAATAAATATGTCAGCCACCATATTCCTTTGAATTCAGATGTGCTTTAAAGAGCCGCCGTAGTAATGTATAGAAGAATGCAAAACATTGGGTTTTTTTCACTTATAAGTTAATTTGAGTGGTTGCACCATCAGAAACACTTCCTATATCTATATATTGCTGTACATCAGTAAGTAACACCGCCCTGCCAGTGATGTCACAGCCAAAGCTATGATGTCATGCAGCCTTCTGCTCCAGAGCACTCTAGTAGACCGGGTGTTGTTTCTGCTCACTTCAGAACACACAACAAACATTCCGCAGTGATGCACCTGAAATCAGGATAAAAGTGGGTACCCTGAATGATTTACTGTATTCTGCTATATGTCACTACAGGGCCTCTTTACTGCATTGTACTATAAGTCACTACAGGGCCTCTTTACTGCATTCTGCTATACGTCACTCCTGGGCCTCTTTACTGCATTCTGCTATATGTTACTACAGGGCCTCTTTACTGCATTTTACTATATGTCACTACAGGGCCTCTTTACTGCATTCTGCTATATGTCACTATAAGGCCTCTTTACTGCATTCTGCTATATGTTACTACAGGGCCTCTTTACTGCATTCTGCTATATGTCACTACAGGGCCTCTTTACTGCATTCTGCTATATGTTACTACAGGGCCTCTTTACTGCATTTTACTATATGTCACTACAGGGCCTCTTTACTGCATTCTGCTATATGTCACTACAGGGCCTCTTTACTGCATTCTGCTATATGTCACACTACAGGGCCTCTTTACTGCATTCTGCCATATGTCACTACAGGGCCGCTTTACTGCATTCT
The DNA here is from genome assembly GCF_040937935.1 of Hyperolius riggenbachi. NCBI lineage: Eukaryota > Metazoa > Chordata > Amphibia > Anura > Hyperoliidae > Hyperolius > Hyperolius riggenbachi. The sequence goes on from NC_090650.1 coordinate 5,945,998, forward strand.
GCTATATGTCACTACAGGGCCTCTTTACTGCATTCTGCTATATGTCACTACATGGCCTCTTTACTGCATTCTGCTATATGTCACTACAGGGCCTCTTTACTGCATTCTGCTATATGTCACTACAGGGCCTCTTTACTGCATTCTGATATATGTCACTACAGGCCCTCTTTACTGCATTCTGCAATGTGTCACTACAGGGCCCAATTACTGCATTCTGCTCTATGTCTCTACAGGGCCTCTTAACTGCATTCTGCTCTATGTCTCTACAGGGCCTCTTTACAGCATTCTACTATATGTCACTACAGGGCCTCTTTACTGCATTCTACTATATGTCACTACAGGGCCTCTTTACTGCATTCTACTATATGTCACTACAGGGCCTCTTTACTGCATTCTACTATATGTCACTACAGGGCCTCTTTACTACATTCTGCTATGTGTCACTACAGGGCCTCTTTACTGCATTCTACTATATGTCACTACAGGGCCTCTTTACTGCATTCTGCTATATGTCACTACAGGGCCTCTTTACTGCATTCTGCTATATGTCACTACAGGGCCTCTTTACTGCATTCTGCTATATGTCACTACAGGGCCTCTTTACTGCATTCTACTATATGTCACTACAGGGCCTCTTTACTGCATTCTGCTATATGTCACCACGGGGCCTCTTTACTGCATTCTGCTATATGTCACTACAGGGCCTCTTTACTGCATTCTGCTATATGTCACTACAGGGCCTCTTTACTGCCTTCTGCTATATGTCACTACAGGGTCTCTTTACTGCATTCTACTATATGTCACTACAGGGCCTCTTTACTGCCTTCTGCTATATGTCACTACAGGGCCTCTTTACTGCATTCTGCTATATGTCACTACAGGGCCTCTTTACTGCATTCTGCTATATGTCATTACAGGGCCTCTTTACTGCATTCTGCTATATGTCACTACAGGGCCTCTTTACTGCATTCTGCTATATGTCATTACAGGGCCTCTTTACTGCATTCTGCTATATGTCACTACAGGCCCTCTTTACTGCATTCTGCAATGTGTCACTACAGGGCCCAATTACTGCATTCTGCTCTATGTCTCTACAGGGCCTCTTAACTGCATTCTGCTCTATGTCTCTACAGGGCCTCTTTACAGCATTCTACTATATGTCACTACAGGGCCTCTTTACTGCATTCTACTATATGTCACTACAGGGCCTCTTTACTGCATTCTACTATATGTCACTACAGGGCCTCTTTACTGCATTCTACTATATGTCACTACAGGGCCTCTTTACTACATTCTGCTATGTGTCACTACAGGGCCTCTTTACTGCATTCTACTATATGTCACTACAGGGCCTCTTTACTGCATTCTGCTATATGTCACTACAGGGCCTCTTTACTGCATTCTGCTATATGTCACTACAGGGCCTCTTTACTGCATTCTACTATATGTCACTACAGGGCCTCTTTACTGCATTCTGCTATATGTCACCACGGGGCCTCTTTACTGCATTCTGCTATATGTCACTACAGGGCCTCTTTACTGCATTCTGCTATATGTCACTACAGGGCCTCTTTACTGCCTTCTGCTATATGTCACTACAGGGTCTCTTTACTGCATTCTACTATATGTCACTACAGGGCCTCTTTACTGCCTTCTGCTATATGTCACTACAGGGCCTCTTTACTGCATTCTGCTATATGTCACTACAGGGCCTCTTTACTGCATTCTGCTATATGTCACTACAGGGCCTCTTTATACAGTCCCTAGGAGCTGAGAGTTTGGGTCCGGGGTTGGGAGCCGCATTGGGAAGATGTTCCCGGAGATTTTCTTTCATCTGTAGTGTTAGTTATCCGTGACGTGACAGTGATGCGTAAAGCATTGCCTGGCTGCTAATTGATCCACACGTGCCAATCCTTTACCCACCGCTGCCTGGCGCTCTCAGGTATCCCCGCCCCCCTCTGCCTGTCTCACCCACCGCAGATCCTTCGGCACAACCTTGTTTTATTTTTATTTTATGTTGGGGTTTCTCTTTTTGAACGCAGAGTATTTATTTTTGGAAGCTCACCCAGGGAGAATGTTTTGCCTTTGAAAGAAACCACAAAAATGTAATCAGCGTAGCATCTCCAGACGGGTCTATACAAACACCTCCAATGGGTCCCACATGTTTACACAGAGAGCTATGCAGACCGTCTCTCAAATGTTGTCATTTTTCTGCTACTTTTGCCTTGCAATGGGATAGTGTAAGGATATCTATATAAAGAGGGCCTGTCACTCATACAAAGTCAGGCTTGATTGTTCTCCCAGTCCCACAAACCGTCATCATCAGCTGATGATAGAAAATCACTATAAGATTCCCTGGTCAGGAGGCCAGACACCAGCCACTTGCTGCACACAGCCTTCAGCCATCCATCGTATCCAGTGACGCTCAGATACCTCCCGATCACGGATTTAACTGTTCGGCCGTGATTGAAAAAAAATCCGTAAACGGTGTGATTGATTTCCGGATTTCAGCCGGACTCGCGAATTCGACTCAAAATGGATTTTAAAGTTAAATCAACACTTTAAATGCGGCTATGAATTGGTAATAATTGGTTTTAAAGAGGGAAATACACTTTAATCCATCGCAGAGGTGATGGCGAGTCCCAATGGCACCTGGCGGTGGTGGTACCACTTTTTTTCCCTTGCATCGATAGCAATGACATGGCAGCAAAGTTGTCCGGTAAATCAGCTGATAAATTGTAGCATCTGTGGACCCTGGCAGTGGGAACACAGACTTTAGTAGTTAAACACAACATGATCAGCAGCAGCAGGAGGAGGACTAAGCAGCAGCACAGAAAGTCATGGCCCCTCATCGGTGGCACCAAAGCACGAGAATTGTGCCCAAACATTGTAAGCATCCGTGGACCCTGGCAGTGGGAACACAGACACAAGATACAACATGTTTTCCGGGACCTGAGGCACATACAGACGCCGGTCCTGATCATCATCACCTTCATCATAATAGAACTCTTCTCCTGACCCCCCCACCACCTCTGCCGCTCCAACATCCCCAGACACAGACCCCTCATCATCCTAAACATTAACTTGGGATGCTGGCCCGAGCCCAACCTCCTCCTCCACATCAGGCCCCATCATCTCCTCAATGGCAGCCCTCAATACTCGCCCAGACGCCGGACCGAGGGACACAACGCTCTCGTCCGGGGAGGGCTGCTGCTGACCACTGGCTGCTGGGGTGGATGTCACAACTTGCATGGGGCGTTGGCTGCTGCTGCTGGGAGTGCTGCTCACAGCGGAGGTCTGCGAGAGACTCATGATGGGCTGCTCCTCCATCATCATGTCCACCCCTATCTTTGCGTAACACTAACCTACTGCCACCTATGCCTAACTCCCCCTCCACACCTAATCTACCCCACCCATGCCTAACACTAATCTACCCCTGCCTACCCCTAACACTAAGCCAGCCCTTCCTATGCCTAACACTAACCTTCTCCCCTTTAAAAAAAAATGGGCGTGTCCATGCACTGGAAAGTGGGCGTGGTAATGACAGGTCATGGGCAGGGCCAAATGAACTTATCAGCTGTGCTATTCACAGACCGTGGACATCGACAGCACTATAAAGCCAGATGTAGGCACCCCCGCCCCTAGTATAGGTAGCCAGATGTCCCATAAGTATAAGCCCCTTCCCTAAGATTGGTGGCCATATTTGCCCCTAGTATAGGTAGCCAGGTAAAGGTGCGCCCAGTATAGGTAACAAGGTACAGGTGTCCAAGTATAGGTAGCCAGCTATAAGAGCCTCCAGTATAGGTAACCAGCTATAAGAGCCTGCAGTATAGGTAGGAAGGTACAGGTGCCCCAGTATAGGTAGCCAAGCCATGTATAGGTGCTGCCAGTATAGAAAGCCAGGCATAGATGCTGCCAGTATAGGTAGCCAGGTATAGGTGCTCCCAGTATAGAAAGCCAGGTATAGACGCTGCCAGGATAGGTAGCCAGCTATAAGAGCCTCCAGTATAGGTAGCCAGGTATAGGTGCCACCACTATATGTTAGACAGGTATAGGTGTTCCCAGTATAGGTAGCCAGGTATAGGTGCCCCCAGTATAGGTGGCCAGGTATAGGTTCCTCCAATATAGGTAGCCAGGTATAGATTCCCTCAGTATAGCTAGCCAGGCGAGTGAGGATGGGTGCATGCAGAGCCAGAGAAGGTTAAAATACTTATGTTGCCGGGATCCATGCGCTGGCGGTACTTACTTCCTGTCTTGTGTTCCATCTGATAGTAACAGCGGCGCTCAGGGTGGCGCTGTTACTATGAAATGGAATGCAAGACAGGAAGTAGGTACATGCGGCTCATGGATACCGGCATTGTAAGTATTTTAACTCTCTCTGGCACTTGTGACTCCGTCTGCCACTGTGGTGGTGGTGCTATCAGGGTGCTTATGAGAATTTAGGGAGTGCTACATCCCCGCCAGCTCCCCCTGGTGCCGCCACTGCCGGCATCATGTTACTTCCAAAGTTTATTTTGTTGTTCCCACTTATGCTCCCATGTCACCTTCCTTCAGGCCCTGTCGTCCGTGTCCTGGTCCAGCCAGGTGACATTGCATGCTGGGAAAACAGCCGGATGCATCAGATTGGTAAAAAAACAAAAAGTATTTGATTTAGTTTGAAAGCCGTTATACCCAGACTTGGCTCTCACATCGATACAGGGGGCGAGCGTGCAGCGAAACGTCTCGGAGGGGAGCGACACCGTTACAGTAACCACTTAGTACCGGTGGGTTCTGCAAACCGAGGCGATGAGATCATAATAGACGCACCCACCTTGCTACACGTGGGTGGACGCCACAATGGACTGATGTATGGCAGTTGGGTTGGTTAATGGATCGTGTGGGTGTAACAAGAAGGGAAAGAAAACAAAACAAGAACATGATGGGCGGATGCAGAGAGTTCTCACGACGAACACTTCACATTCCGCCAGACGTTTCCTTTCTTACATTACAAACAAAAAGATGGACGTTGTGAGGCCCCGCGGGTAATTATAGCTGCGACATAAATTGCTCATATAAGGGGTACGTGTGGCAGTTTGTGTACAGTAGGTAGGAGGGAACTTTGGTGCTGGCCGAGGGAGGGAGATTTCCATCGCACCTCTGACTTCCTGCAGCTGACGGCTCTGCCGGGCAGGGGATCGGCCGGCAAACTTTATCTTCACTTGTTGATCTCCTGACGGACAATGAGCCCCGCAGAACCTGATGCTGCAGTTACTGGCTCACAATGAGACTTCTCTGGTTTCACAATATTACTTTGGAGTCAGTTCTTCATTTTAAAGAGACACTGAAGTGAAAAAAAAATGGTATAATGAATTGGTTGTGTAGGACGGATAATTACTAGAATATTAGTAGCAAAGAAAATATTCTCATATGTTTATTTTCAGTTATATAGTGTTTTCTTATAGCATTGCATCATTCTCTAATATGTGCAGTTTACACACTACTCAGCATTCTAAATGATTTTACAGAGCAGGCCAGTGAACTATTGACCTGTCCTCTGGAGAGAAAAGAAAATACAGTGACTGACAGTTGAGATAACAAGCTTCAGAAGACAGATCTCTCTGCCACTTTGAAAGTCATGGAGCTCAACGGCAATTTGCATAGATAATTACTGGAGTTTCTTAACTCTCCCTGTACTGGAAACAATATTAGACTTATGTCTCCGCTCCTAGTGTTTTATTTCTTAAGCTGTACTACACATACAAATCATTATATGATCATTTTTTTCACTTCAGTGTCTCTTTAAATCTTGAAGATCAGCTTTCATGAAAGGTATACTTTGGCTAGAGGTGGAGCTGGGGAAGGGTGGCCTTATTAGCAGACAGTCTTCCTTCCATAGTTCTCTGTTCTCTTCCTCTGGGATTTTCAATGTTTTGGGGGGCCGTGTGCTTCAACCATTTCCCTTGTTACTTATTATATTGCCCGGACTAGAGTATCCCTATCACTATCTCTATGCCTATCCAATGAAGCAGGAAGTATAGAATTACTTTATACAGCACCACAGAATATGTTTGCGCTTTATAAATCAATAAAAATAATAGTCTGAGATTATAGACCTGGAGGACGACTGCTTATGATGTCATATCCTCTTCCCTCAGCTGTTCATATCCTGTGGGAGTTTCCAACACTTTAGAGAGCCCGCCCTGTGGGAGTGGCCAGTCGCGGCCAGTCTGAGCAAGCACAGTGCGCTCCCTCCGTCTCCCTCTAGTGGAGAATAGTACTGCGCCTGCACAGAGAGACAGAGAGAGCGCACTGCGCTTGCTCAGACTGACCGCGGCTGGCCGAACTTACGGGAGTCGGTGCAGAAGAGGAATAAGGAATAATATCCACATATATTCACATTAAAGGGGCACTACAGCAAAAAAACCTGTAAAATTTGACAAATAAGAAGTAAATTTTTTCCAGAGTAAAATGAGCCATAAATGGCTTTTCTCCTTTGTTGCTGTCACTTACAGTAGGTAGTAGAAATCTGACAGAAGTGACAGGTTTTGGACTAGCCCATCTCTTCATGGGGGATTCTCAGGGATTTATGTATTTTCAAAAGCACTTAGTGAATGGCAGTTGCTCTGTCCAACTGCCAAAAAACTGTACTGTGAGCAGGGAAGCTGCCCAGCATCATTGTTATAAAAAATTTTTTCGGGAATGTCTTTATAAAGAATACCCTATGAAGAGATGGACTAGTCCAAAACCTGTCACTTCTGTCAGATTTCTACTGCCTACTGTAAGTGACAGCAACATACCGTATCACATTGCTATGTATAGCATGCTTGGGGGGCCCCAATGCAAAACTTGCACCAGGGCCCATAGCTCCTTAGCTATTCAACTTAACTACTTCGCTGCCCGGGTACAGTATATCTATGCTCCTTTGGACTTCAGTTCCCCGCCCAGAGCGTAGATATACGCACCCTCCCGCCGCTGCCACTGCTGTCCGCGCTCCCGCTCGCACTCCCGCAATCGTGCACGCCGCCGCCCGCTCACCCGGAGATCAATGAACGGGAAAATACATTCCCGTTCGTTGATCTCTGTCCCCAGCAATGATCAGCATGCTTCTACGAGAAGCAGCCGACCATTGTGAAAACACTCAGTTTCCCAGCCTCCCTTCCTGCAAGCGTCCTTCCGATGCTTGTAGGACACCTGTAAAAAAATGTGGCCATCTTGTGGCCAAAAAGTAATACTACACCCAAAAACATTTTTCACATACAAATAAATTATTATCACTATTAATTTTAACTCATTAACTCCCACACTCCCCAATTGTTACCAATAATTTTTTTTGTAATATTAAAATAAATTTCAAAAAATTACAATAAAAAAAAAACTTAAATAGTTACCTTAGGGACTGAACTCTTTAAATATTTATATCAAGAGGGTATAACACTGTTACTTTATAAATTTTGGGCTTGTAATTAGGGATAGACGCAAAACTGAAAAAAATGCACCTTTATTTGCAAATAAAATATTGGCGCCAAAACATTGTGATAGGGACATAATTTATACGGTGTAATAACTGGGACAAATGGGCATATAAGCTACATGGATTTTAATTATAGTAGCATGCATTATTTAAAAACTATAATGGCGGAAAACTGAAAAATAATGTTGTTTTTCCAAATGTTTTCCTATTTTCCCATTAAAACACATTTAGAATAAAATAATTCTTGGCATAGTGTCCCACCTAAAGAAAGCCTAATTGGTGGTGAAAAAAACAAGATATTTTATTGTGATAAGTAATGATAAAGTTATAGGCGAATGAATGTAAGGAGCGCTGAAAGGAGAAAATTGCTCGGATGCTGAAGGGGTAAAACCCCTCAGTTGTGAAGTGGTTAACCTATTTTGGTTCCTGGACGTAGAAACTACGTCCAGGAACCATGCGCGCTACCGCGCGCTCCCGTGGCCGATCGCGCGCTGCACGCGCACTCCCGGCCGCGGATCCGGTAGCCACGGAATCAATGTATCGGGCTATGGTGCCCAATCACTGATTCCTCTCCCCCGCTGAAAAAGCGACAGCTTCTCTCGGAAGCTGTGCTTTTTCTGGCCGTTGCCTCCCCTCTGCGTCACTCTAAGCGTGTGTTACGCTTAGAGTGACGTCATGTAAACAAACTCATGGCCGCCATCTTGTGGCCAAAAAGTAAAACTACAACTAAAAGTAAAACAAAATAAAACAACACACAATTACATTATAAAACTATAGTTTACATCCCACCCTCCCAAAAATACCCAAATAAAATGTTTAATATAAAAAAAAAACCATTACAATAAAAAACAAACATGTAAATATTTACCTAAGGGTCTAAACTTTTTAAATATCAATGTAAAGATGAAATATTTCTATATTTTTTTTATTTTAAACTTGTAAATAGTGATAGATGCAAAACGGAAAAAATGCACCTTTATTTCCAAATAAAATATTGTCGCCATACATTGTGATAGGGACATAATTTTAACGGTGTAATAACCGGGACATATGGGCAAATACAATACGTGAGTTTTAATTATGGAGGCATGTATTATTTTAAAACTATAATGGCTGAAAACTGAGAAATAATGATTTTTTCCGTTTTTTTTCTTATTCTTCCTGTTAAAATTCATTTACAGTAAAGTGGCTCTTAGTAAAATGTACCCTCCAAAGAAAGACTAATTGGTTGCGGAAAAAACAAGATATAGATCAGTTCATTGTGATAAGTAGTGATAAAGTTATAGGCTAATGAATGGGAGGTGAACATTTCTCAAGTGAAAACGACGGAACGCGAATGGGTTAAAGGGGCACTACAGTGAAAAATTGTAAAATTTAAAATATGTGCAAACACATACAAATAAGAAGTACATTTTTTCCAGAGTAAAATGAGTCATAAATTACTTTTCTCCTATGTTGCTGTCACTTACAGTAGGTAGTAGAAATCTGACAGAAGAGACAGGTTTTGTCCATCTCTTCACAGGGGATTCTCAGGGATTTATTTATTTTTCAAAAGCATTTAGTGAATGGCAGTTGCTCTGTCCAACTGCCAAAAACTGTGCAGCGAGCAGGGAAGCTGGCCAGCATCATTGTTTAAATTATTTTAATATCTTTATAAAGAATAAAGGCCTTGCTGAGAATCCCCTATGAAGAGATGAACTAGTCCAAAACCTGTCACTTCTGTCAGATTCCTACTACTTACTGTAAGTGACAGCAACATAGGAGAAAAGTCATTTATGGCTCATTTTACTCTGGAAAAAAACATACTTCTTATTTGTTTATGTTTGTACATATTTTAAATTTTACAATTTTTCGCCATAGTGCCCCTTTAATTCAACTTAAGGTGACACTAATATATGAAATAGGAACCCTTTGCAGGTGTTTGGGATGAATTAGCTGATTAGAGTCGGACGCTTTGAGCCGAGAATATTGAACATTTTCACAATATTCTAATGGACTGAGATTTTGATTTTGGGGTTTTCATAAACTGTAACCAGAATCATCTACATTATAACAAATAAAGACTGGAAACATCCCGCTTTGCAGGTAACGAGTCTATTTCATACTGTAGATTAGTTTAATTTTTTAAGTTGAATTACTGAAATAAATGAAGTTTTGCACAATATTCTAATATTTGGAGTTTCAGCTGTACTCTCACCAAACACTAGTTTGGATTTCTATTTACCGGCTACACTTCATGAACTATTGCAGCTGATAACCCCTCCCGGCTACCAAGTGCAGCCCTCTCCTGCTTTGACAGACACTCCCTCCCACCCACCACCACCTAAAGGTGTGCTGCTACCCCAACTCCAACCCCTCCCCCCCCGTAAACCCCTCCTCCTGCAGTGCCAGTTGTCAGCTTCTCTCACCCCCCTCCCACCACTTTAAGGAGTGCTGCCTCTCGCTGCCTCCTCTGTGTAAATCTTCCTCCTTACAGTGCTGAAGTTGTCAGCTCCTCTGCCCCCCCCCCCCCCCTCCCCTTCACTCACAACTTACCAAAGTGTCTATCACTGCCTGTCCCCCTCAGAAGCCCCAGGGACCGTTATACACTTGGGGAGGGACCGGGGTGGAAGGGGGTAGGAGTGGGATTTACCAGAAATATAGGAGCGCCAACCCTACTGCACTTAGTGCTCCATTGTCACTAAAACTAAATTGTAAGCGTATTTGGCAGGGTCCTTCTCCCCGTTTGCCATTTAGGCTTGATAAGTAGCGTTTTTGAGTGATCACGGCACATATATACAGTACATACACACATACATCCGATTTTATATAAATAGATAGTCATGTCACTGGCTGTCCTCAGAGGAGCTCACACTCTAATCCTACCATAGTCACAGTGTAATGTCCTACCATATTATTATTATGTGTTTATATAGCACTGACATCTTCTGCAGCATATTATAGAGTACATAGTCATGTCACTGACTGTCCTCAGAGGAGCTCACAGTCTAATCCTACCATAGTCATAGTCTAATGTCCTACCATATTATTATTATGTATTTATATAGCACTGACATCTTCTGCAGCACATTACAGAGTACATAGTCATGTCACTGACTGTCCTCAGAGGAGCTCACACTCTAATCCTACCATAGTCATAGTCTAATGTCCTACCATATTATTATTATGTATTTATATAGCACTGACATCTCCTGCAGCACATTACAGAGTACATAGTCATGTCACTGACTGTCCTCAGAGGAGCTCACAATCTAATACTACCATAGTCATAGTCTAATGTCCTACCATATTATTATTATGTATTTATATAGCACTGACATCTTCTGCAGCACATTACAGAGTACATAGTCATGTCACTGACTGTCCTCAGAGGAGCTCACACTCTAATGTCCTACCATATTATTATTATGTATTTATATAGCACTGACATCTTCTGCAGCACATTACAGAGTACATAGTCATGTCACTGACACAATCTAATCCTGCCATAATCCTATATCAGCGATGAAAGGCAAGAGAGCTGATCACTAAGCTACCATGCTGCCCAAACAATAGATAGGGGGAGGCCTTACAACATTAAACAGTGTTACACATAGACATTGCAGTGTTCAGTAATGGTACTCAGAATAGTGATGTACAAATGTAAGGTACCATTGTTGAACACTGGGTGGCGGAGAAGAGCACACGGGGAGGAGGACTCTGCCAAAAGGGCTTACAATCTAATGTCCGATTCTAGTGACAATGGAGTCCTAAGCGGCATTCGGGTAGGAGACCCTTCCTTTCTGGCAGATCCCACCCCTACACCCCCCCCCCCTCCCAAGTATATAGTGGATTCTGGGCCCAAGAATAGTTTTTGGCAGAGTAGTAACTCACCTGTCTGCACTGCTCCATTTCTCCGTGTATTTCTGTCTTCATCCCCGCAGTGACACTGCTGGAAACAGTGCAGGGGCCCCGGGGACCATTATATACTTGGGGAGAGGCCTTGGGAGCCCAGCTGCACTCCACTTGGGGACCCTGGGGTAATTGCCCAGGTTGACCCTATGGAAGCGTTAATATGGCCTTGAGCATCTAATATGACTCAGTCACGCCTGCATACCTGCCAGTTAACAGCAGGGCCGAGGCAGAGGTGAGAGAGGCTCCAGCCTCAGGGAGCAGTGTAGGAGGGAGCGCAAGGCTGGGCAGAGGCGAGAGAGGCTCCAGCCTCAGGGCGCAGTGTAGGAGGGGGCGCAGGGCTGGGCCGAGGCAGAGGCGAGAGAGGCTCCAGCCTCGGCGCAGTGTAGGAGGGGGCGCAGGGCTGGGCCGAGGCAGAGGCGAGAGAGGCTCCAGCCTCAGGGCGCAGTGTAGGAGGGGGCACAGGGCCGAGGCAGAGGCTATCACTCCCCTATTGTGTTTGAAGCAGAGAGAAATAAGAAAAGGGGATACATGGCAGTGACTGCAAGCCAGATAACTAGAGATGAAGGTGTTGGGGGCCCTGGGGTGCCTCTTAGTCTAATAGCAATCAGTGTGTGACGGCTGGGATGGGGGAAGCACTTTGGTGTCTCAGCCTTGGGTGCTGGAGGACCTGATCCCGGCTCTGGTTAACAGAAAATGGTTGTTTCACAAATTCTGTCCAGATGCACTCCAACGTTCCCAAAATGAGCCCCACCTACCTCACGGGCGCTTGTGAAGTAATGGCGCTGACTGACAGACGTAGATGCCGCGCTTACCGTACAGAATCGCTAAATGAGGTTCCAAAACCGCCTGAAACCGGAATCCCATGGCAGGAACTCTGCGTATTCCAACATGATCAGCAAATAGGGTTTTATTTAACCGGTTGCCATGGGAACGCAGCATCCAGCCATCCACACTGGGCCTGAAACCTACTGCTCCATTTCTATGGGAATAAAACCTTAATCTGCGGCGCGCATAAAAGGGGGAGAGGCAATGTTAACCTACAGAAAAAGGCACATTTTGACAATTTGGCACGCTCGGTCCATCTATCAGACCTGCCGCTGGGCATAAGTACACCACTTAAAGTCTCAAGGAAACCAGCCTGCGGATCTTACATAATATCCGCCTTTATATATGTGTCAAAGCCCTTCCTAGCAAACCTGTCATCTTATATATTCAACATCAGTCTGCAGAAAAAAAACCACGAGAGAGAATGTATTAAAAGATCAGGGAGGGATGTGAGCTGCCAAACGTTAAAAAACATTAAAAAGTGTCCCCCGCATCGCCCCTGATCCTGCGCAATGCAGGTAAATAGGAGATGTAACGCTTGGTGTAGGCACCTGGGATTACAGCAGTTTTACTAAAATAAAAATGCAAAAATATCAGTATGGTTCAAACACACCCCAACTGCAGCACATAATACATGGAGGAGAATGATACTTATGCATTTTCAGCCCTTCATCATGTGACCATAAACCCTCCTGCAAGGCGCAAACTGGCAGGCTCCTCCCTGCCCTCACTCCTAAGCCACTCCCTCCTCCATAGGTCTAGGCTGGGGTCAAACTTGACCATGTGAAATGCGCACACGTTTTTCAGCATGGGATATTTTGGTGCATCTGTGTGCATTACAATATTCTACAGCAGCGGGAGGAGAGGGTGTGGTCTAAGTCTCAGGGACCCTCTGATCACCCCTCACCTTCAGAAAATGCTGCAGGAAGCGGGAGGAGTGGGTGTGGTCTAAGCCTCAGTGACCCCTCTGATCACCCCTCACCTTCAGAAAATGCAACAGGAAGCGGGAGGAGAGGGTGTGGTCTAAGCCTCAGGGACCCTCTGATCACCCCTCACCTTCAGAAAATGCAACAGGAAGTGGGAGGAGAGGGTGTGGTCTAAGCCTCAGTGATCATCTGATCACCCCTCACCTTCAGAAAATGCAACAGGAAGCAGGAGGAGTGGGTGTGGTCTAAGCGCCTCAGTGACCCCTCTGATCACCCCTCACCTTCAGAAAATGCAACAGGAAGCGGGAGAGGGTGTGGTCTAAGACTCAGTGATCCTCTGATCACCCCTCACATTCAGAAAATGCAACAGGAAGTAAGAGGAGAGGGTGTGGTCTAAGCCTCAGTGACCCTCTGATCACCCCTCACCTTCAGAAAATGCAACAGGAAGCGGGAGAGGGTGTGGTCTAAGACTCAGTGATCCTCTGATCACCCCTCACATTCAGAAAATGCAACAGGAAGTAAGAGGAGAGGGTGTGGTCTAAGCCTCAGTGACCCTCTGATCACCCCTCACCTTCAGAAAATGCAACAGGAAGTGGGAGGAGAGGGTGTGGTCTAAGCCTCAGTAACCCTCTGATCCCCCCTCACCTTCAGTAAATGCAACAGGAAGTGGGAGGAGAGGGTGTGGTCTAAGCCTCAGTGACCCTCTGATCACCCCTCACCTTCAGTAAATGCAACAGGAAGTGGAAAGAGAGGGTGTGGTCTGCTCAGCGCCGAAATTAGCTGCCCCATAGCAGCATTGATATGCTGTGTGGGGCACGTAAGGGTAACTTGGGGCTCCAGCGGATGCCGCACCACAAATTACGTCATCCTCTTAGTTGCGACAACTCGGAGGGGGGAGAGTATGTAACGCTGCCGAGGAGTTTAGTGGCAGCAGGGAGAGCCGTCATTTAATCAGCTCGCCCTGCGCCCAACTGACCGGCGACGCATACATATGTACGTGTGGTCTCAGCCTCAGTGACACTCTGATCACCCCCTACCCCCAGAGGATGCTGCAGGAAGTACAACTGTCCCCTCTCATTGGGCTTAGCTCACAGAAAAGTATAAATATATATACATATATATATATATATATATATATATATATATATATACATATATATATATATATATATATATATAGACATGAGTTCAGGAAGGGATTGAAGTGATCCCTCTTCATTTAGTTGATGACCAAGTCGGGATCCACCATGCCCTGAACGTCACAGAGAAACGGCAGCAGGAGAACAGTGACCGAGAGAGGGCAGCAGGACAACAATCTTGCGTATTTCCCACCAGGCCATTATACTTATTTATAATGCATTATGTGTGATATACACACAGTATATATATATATATATATATATATATATATATATATATATATATATATATAGTGGAATAAGAAAGTTTGGGCAACCTTGTTAATCATCATGATTTTCCTGTATAAATCGTTGGTTGTTACGATACAAAATGTCAGTTAAATATATCATATAGGAGACACACACAGTGATATTTGAGAAGTGAAATGAAGTTTATTGGATTTACAGAAAGTGTGCAATAATTGTTTAAACAAAATTAGGCAGGTGCATAAATGTGGGCACCACAAAAAAAAAAATCTATATTAAGTAGATCCTCCTTTTGCAGAAATTACAGCATCTAAATGCTTCCTGTAGGTTCCAGTGAGAGTCTGGAACAACCCCCCCCCCCCCCCCCCCCGGTCCCCCGAATCTGGTAATTTTGGCTCTGAGGTAGTTGGAGCTCCATCATAGATAATAGCCGTGGCTACAAGTAAGCACCTGTGGTAGGTCCCAGGGCCCAGGTTACCTCTTATGGACACGATTCGCGGTTATTATCATAGGCTATGGCTGCACCCGAACTGCCGCAGCACACCCTGTGCCTTCTAGCTGCATGTCTGAATCAGGTAATTAAGGTTAGGCATAGGTTTGTAGGGGGTCAGATAGGGTTAGGCGTAGGTTGGGGTTAAGGTTAGGCATCAGTTGTAGTGAGTTAGGGAAAGGTTGGGGCAGCCGTTAGGATTAGGCGTGAGTTGGGAGGATTGGTTAGGGTTAGGCATCAATTGGGAAGGTTAGTTAGGTATCTGTAGGTTTGGATTAGGCATCATTTGGCGGGGGGGGGGGGGGCTGTTAGGGTTAGCCATGAGTTGAGAGGGTTGGTTAGGGTAAGGCTTCAGTTGGGAGGGTTGGTTAGGTATCAGTTGTCATGGTTAGGCATCATAAGGGAGGGTTGGTCAGGGTTAGGCACCAGTTGGGAGGGTTGGTCATGGTTAGGCATCAGTTGCCAGGGTTGGTCAGGGTTAGGCATCATTAGGGAGGGCTGGTCAGGGTTAGGCATCATTAGGGAGGGTTGGTCAGGGTTAGGCATCATTAGGGAGGGTTGGTTAGGGTTAGGCACCAGTTGGGAGGGTTGGTTAGGGTATGGTTAGTGATCTGGATATATAATGTGGGTCCATGATGTTCTTCAGCTACGGGGGAATAGATAGCTTTGTATAATCTTTATATAATATCCCGATCCATCACACAGATGTTTATTATTTCTGTATATTCCCGGCTGTCAGGCTCATCCAGCGTCAGCCCATCTCTCTTCCCGGAGCCGTATTTCACAGATTCATTATGTCGTACAGCTTTATTATCTGCAGCTTTACGAGTTCACTTTAGCTGCCATAGTATGGAACTGATTTCTGCTCCAGTGTATTTATAAGATTACTGGCAATCTCACAGCTCCATATTTCAACCATTGGCCGATGAAAGTCCTGATGTTCCGCGAAGCTTCATCTCTGGACTGAGGCAGTGGGGAGGACATTCTGACTCCAGCACATAGTCTCTGTCTTCGTCCTCCGCAGGCTCTCATCGTTATCAGCTTCTGATGGGCCCACCTCAAAGTATCTCCAGAATGTCATTTTAGATAAACAGCTATTTGTAGAGTCCAGAGTCCAGGTTCTGCTCCTGTCCAACTTTGTGATCCCGGAGGTCCCTGCAGCGTTTTTGGCAGTATAGCACTCTCCTTTATTTGTGTCCCCGTCGTCATCCCACTGGCTGCTTCTTCTCTTTGACCCGGGTCATAGTACATGATAAAGTGCTGGGTCATGGAGAAGAGGTGTCTCTACGAGGATGAAGGTGGGTAGCTGGAGACACGGAATGCAGGAGGAGTGCACCAGCCAGGACAGGTGAGTCGCCACACTGCCGAAAATTTGACAGGAGCCCAGAGGAGTTGGGGGGAGATGGGGGGGGGGGCTGACACATGGTTCAGGGGTTCTGAGGCCCGGTGGGGGAATTTGGCAGCAACAAAGTGTATTTATTTGTTTACAATATGTTTCACAGGTGCTGGCCCGCTTCTTCAGAACCTATGTAGCGTGAGCACCTTTCTTCAGGAGAGAGGCCCTCACACTCACATAGCTCCTGATACAGGCACTGTATTGATCTGAAGAAGCGTGCCAGCACCCGTGAAACGTGTTGTCCCTTTTAGTGCTTAATCAAACAATTACCGTATATTCCGGCGTATAAGACGACCCGTCAACTTTTCCAGTTAAAATATAGAGTTTGGGATATACTCGCCGTATAAGACTACCCCTCTTCCAACGCACACCAAATAAAAATAAAAAAAATCATACACTGGTGCTGTGTATGAAACAGATACTGGTGCTGTACTGTATGTGATACCCAGTATGTACTGTAACAGTATATAGGTGATTGACTGGTTGGATTGGTCAACTCTCCCTCTCCCTAAGGGGATTGGTCAGCTCTCCTTGTCTGCCTGTTTATCAGAGCGATATGGAAGAATAGCTCACTCTGTGCCCATAAAACACACCTCTTTCACGCTTCTGGCCCCGCCCTTGTATCCTATTTACCTCCTTCTCTGCCTCTCAGATCTCACACATGTGCGCCTGTCGGTAACAGGATAGGGCTTATCACCCGGCATCAATGACACCCGGCGTATAAGACGACCCCTAAATCTTCAGATGATTTTCAAGGGTTAAAAAGTAGTCTTATACGCCAGAATATACTGTACATGTTTTTGCATTACTATTAGTTCATCCTTCACTTACAATATATCTTCTATGTTTTATAACCGTACTGTACAGGTAACCCTTCTGACTTCTGTCAAGTTCTTCCTGCCATCCCCTCTCCTTACTGGGTAGATTCCTCCTCACTTATTGTGCCCGCAGCCTTTTGGAGCACTGTGGCATTGATGTGAGGTCTGGTGGTCCTGGAGACAGGAAACAAGATCAGCAGTACAGCACTCAAAGTTGGTTCAATCCATAGCTGCCTAATCTCACCGTAGGAGAAATTTAGACCATTTCCTGTCAGAGGAGGAAGAGAGAAAAATTCTCTTAGATGTGCACAGGCATTAATAAATACCCCAAAGAAGTTCTAGCCGTGGGCGTCCACTGAAAATAGTTTAGTAAGGGGGATATTATCTTTGACCCACAAAAGTAAGATACACAGGCGAATGGTGTGTTACATTTATCCCACATAGTATCTCACAGAGGCCCTAATGCACTTTTGCCTCCATTCACACATAGCTGGCATCACCCTGAGGAAGTGGTGCTAAACCACGAAACATGTTGTCACATGGGTGCATAGATTTATTTTGGCTTACAAGCTTTTGTTTGATGATGATTCCAGGCAGAAGGACAGATGCACACAGCGACAGACACAACTGAACCTGACAGACGGGGTGTTTACTGGACGCATGGTACACATAATACTGGCCACAAAAATGGTTACACAAGAGATTAAGTGCCACCAATGCCAACAATAGATGAACTACAAATTTCAGCAGCACAGTGAGTCTAAGCAGGGATACCTCAGCCTCGGCTAATAACCATCCAGTGTGTGTATAAACTTTAAAGCTGACCATACGTTAGACAGGCTGGCCACCAGATCGACCATCAGATCCCTCTCTGACCGAATCTGACCAGGGAGGGATCTGTTGCCTGCCCACACACTGTAGATGGTTTTCCAATAGATTTCAACATTAGCCGCTGCCACCACCTGCCAGGCTGCCGCCTCCACCTGCTGCTCCACCCTCCATGTATTGTACATGCCCCCTCCCCCGTCCCATGGAGAGTAAGTCCTGAAAGTTGTGTGTGATCAGGTCAGATGTTCGTACATTTGGCCTGTTCTACTTGCTTTGCTGCATAAGATTATCTAGACTGTTGTGGGTTGTTGGTGCCTGTTCTGCCTTGCTGGAGACACAGATTAGTCCATCTCCTCATGGGGGGGTTCTCTGGGTTTTCTTTATTTTCAAAAGCACTTAGTGAATGGCAGTTTCCTCAGTCCAACTACCAGAATAGTGTGCAGTGAGTCAACTGGATGTCTGACATCTCTGTGGAGTTGTCAGGGAGTGCTTTTAAATGAATATAGATAATCTTTAGGTTCCCCCATGAGGAGCGGGACTGGTCCAGAACCGGTACTAACTAAGAACCATCAGATTGAAAACACTTACCGTAAGTGAGCGCTACATAGGAATAAATTCATTTCCAGTGCATTTTTCTTCATAGTGCCCCTTCTGTGGGATCAAACCATGTAACCAGCCTCCTATCCTCACATGCATGACCCCTGTGTGTCCATCACTGGTTGTCCTTGTTTGGACCACTTTTATTAGGTTCTGAGCTCTACCCACTAGGAATGCCACAAAGGGCGCCGGCCATTTTGGAGGTGCTCTGATCAATGATGTGACCATCACAATTTAGTCTTTGTCAGAGTTGTTATGCAAAACAGACGTTTGCCTTCTTAAAACAGAAGGTATTTGTGATTATTCAGGTTAGAGTGAGCTTGAGATGTCTCCCAGGGCGTCACTGCTGAACATACAAATCATCCTTTGTTGTCCATAAAAGCTGGCCACACCTCCAGATCCGCTGGAATGCAATGATGTGTCAGCTTGTTAATTGTACAGAGCCACAATAATCCAACATGCATACACTGTTTCAGATTGGTTGATACTCATCAGTGCATGGCACGGATTAATGGGGTAGGACTTGATTGAATCACCCAGAGTGAGGCCTGGTGCACACCAAAAACCGCTAGCAGATCCGCAAAATTCTAGCAAATTTTGAAACGCTTTTTCTTCTTTTTCTGTAGCGTTTCACCTAGCATTTTGCGGTTTTGTGAAACGTTTTTGGTGTAGTAGATTTCATGTATTGTTACAGTAAAGCTGTTACTGAACAGCTACTGTAACAAAAAACGCCTGGAAATCCGCTCTGATCTGCCGTTTTTCAGAGCAGTTTGCGTTTTTCCTATACTTAACATTGAGGCAGAAACGCATCCGCAATCCAAAATCTGCAGCAGCCCGGGAGTATGCGTTTCTGCAAAACGCCTCCCGCTCTGGTGTGCACCACCCCATTGAAATACATTACCCTAGCGGATCCGCACCCGCAAGCGGATCGCAAACCGCAGCCGAAACGCTCTGGTGTGCACTAGGCCTTACAGAGTATGCAGCAAGCTCATGGTAAACTAGAACTCCCAGGAGTCTGTAATGTCTGTAATGCCTTGTGGGAGACCTCAGAAGCACACTCCAACCTGAATTGCAAATACCTTCTGTTTAAGGCCTCCTGTCCATGAACTGTTGAGCTGTGTGCTCAGCAAGCAGTCACCAGGCAGCAGTGAGCAGATATCAGGCAGCAACAAGCAGTTGCCAGGCAGCAGTGAGCAGATATCAGGCAGCAACAAGCAGTTGCCAGGCAGCAGTGAGCAGTTACCAGGCAGCAACAAGCAGTTATCAGGCAGCAGTGAGCAGATATCAGGCAGCAACAAGCAGTTACCAGGCAGCAACAAGCAGTTTCCAGGCAGCAGTGAGCAGTTACCAGGCAGCAACAAGCAGTTATCAGGCAGCAGTGAGCAGTTGAGAGCGTTTTAGAGGCATTTCACTGCCTATCAACAGTTCGTGGAAAGGAGGCCTAAGAAAGCAAACTTCTGGTTTCCATAGCATTTTAGTAAGAGGGCCTTCTGATCTCATTCAGCTCCTTCCACACCTCGGAGTTCTGGTTCACCATGAGCTTGCTGGGCAATCTGTTTGTCAGGGCCCTTTCACACTGGGGTGGTGCGACAAATTGCCACACTGCTTCTACAGACTAATGTATCCCTATGGGAAAGTTCATACTCCCCACGTTGCGGTACGCTGCGCCAGAAGTGCCAAATTTAATGCTAGCACAGAACTACGTTACCGTGCGGTACGTGCGGCAATCTACGTCGGGCCAGAGGTCATATTAGTCACATGGGTTTTTTAAAAAGTTGGTGTCATGCAGAAGTGTCTTTTTACAATACCCTTACGCATACCCGAAGCAGGGAGTGACCGCAAGCACATGTCACTTCCCGCTTGGCTGGTGGCCAGACAGGTAACACTGTATACTAACACGGTATTCCCTGAAGACCTGTTGTGGATGATGCGGTGCGGCGGAAGCACCGCATCGCTGACGCTGGTTTACAGTGTGAAACCGGCCTTGCTCCGAACTTTAACCCTGCCCATTTTTCCTGCTTTCAACACATCAACTTTTTGAACTAACTGTTAGCTTCCTGCTGCTTGTTTGCTTCCTGGGGAATATATCCCACCCCCTGACAGGTGCCATTGTCACCAGATAATCAATGTTATTTACTTTGCTTGTCAGCGCTTGTCATGTTGTAGCTCATCGATTTATTTTCAGCACATGGCAAACAAAAGATAAATTGTGCCTGATTACCTTAAAGAGAAATGTAACTTGTGTGTGGAAAACTGTATTCATTATAGAGAATGTTAAGTGAAAAGTTTAGTGCCAAGTTATTTACCTGAGTCTCCGTCCAGCCCCCTGAAGTCCCCGATGTCCTCCTCCGTAAGCTGGGCAACTTGGCAAGTCCCCGGCCACTGAGCATGAACGGCGCTGGCTGCATGCCTCCTCGACTGCACTCCGCAAATGTAACTTACTGCGCAACCTCAGAACGCTCCCGGCCACGGGGCCGCAAGGGAGGAGGCACACGGCACAGGGCCACGCATGCAGCATTCGGAGGGGGGCAGCGGGGTAACAGAGCAGCGTGAAATGACGGCGGAGAGCCAGAAAGACGTTAGGGGGCTGGAAGAAGGCTCAGGTAAGTAACACTATATTTTCCGCTTAAAATTTCCTATGTTTGTTCCTGTCCGTGGCAAATAATAAACGTAAACATCAGATTACTAATTTTTGTTTTTCTGTGCACATAAAAAACAGCCATTACTTTTAAAAAATGAAAAAATATCACCTAATAAACATATTACTGTCAACATGCTCACTAGTGTGGCTCTCATTTCAGTTTGAGAACAGTTCTCCCATGGAAAGGGGGGGGGGGGGGGGGGGGGAGAATCTCATTTGTGTTTGGTCCCCCCCCCCCAAAAAAAAAAAATAAACAAAAATCATGGGAAGACCCCATATTTCTGCAGAACACTGTACAATAAAAAATCCTTTATGTCCGTTAGGAGCAGTGATGAGTAAAAATGCCAATATTCTTTTCACTTGAATTTCACAAAAATGATGAAAAATTCTATTTTTGAGCAAAGTCTTTAAAGAGGCTCTGTAACAAAAATTCCAGCCTTATTTATTGTATCCTTTAAGTTCCTATACCTGTTCTAATGTGGTCTGTCTTACTGCAGCCTTTTGTAGTTGCACTGTCTTTGTAATATATCTTATCTTCTTTTCTTTGTCAAGCTTTGTCGAGCCAGGGAGGAATGTGCTGCCTCTGCTGTGATGGGGAGAAGTTATACATGCCTCCCTGCACGCCCCCTGCAGGCTCTGTGTGCTTTGTTTACTACTCACAGACAGAGCTCTGAGGGGGAAGGGAGTTGCCTGTCTCATGCTGAGAACTGTGAGAATCCCAGAGTGGAGTGCAGATAATTCTTTATGTAATACTGTAACATGAACATATTGTAACATCAAACACACACACACATATATATATATATATATATATATATATATATATATATATATATATATATATATATATACACACACACACATCACTTCCTAGTTGGCGCCATGTTTCTTGTTTGTAAACACTGCCTAAAATTAGTAGCCAGGATCACGGGGGGAGGAAGAGGCGGAAAACTATTTTACATTTATTGGAGGAACCCCTCCCTTCCTTTCATATTGCCGGAACAGAATCCGGCAGACTGGTGGAGTAGGTGGTGTCCAGCAATGGAGGATTTGCTAATGGCTGCCACCTGTATCACCCTAGTTTTGCAAAGAGAAGGGTGAAAAGCATGCACTGAAATGCTCATAGGCTTTCAGGAGTGTTTATTTATCTTTGTATGTGTCAGAGTGCTGCAACTAAATATTTTTAATTAAAAAAATGTTTGGTTTGGGTCCGCTTTAATAGAATGGTATGCTTTTTATTGTAAGAATTTGAGAGTACAGATTCTCTTTAAAAATAATTTTGCAAGTTCTGATAAAAGTCTGTGAATCCTGTGAACGTATTTTTGTAAATCTGTTTATGGCAGTCCTGATATTGAGTGGAAGGAAATGAGTTTCTGATTATTAGCGCATTAGCAAGCGTATTTCCAATATGGCCATTATTTTTGTGAACAACAAAAAAACCAAGTGATTGGTTGTAAGGCGTAATGCGCACCACATACAGTTCTTCTTTTAGACACTCATTAAAGTGACACTAAAACTAAAATAAACTTATAATAGAATGAGCAAATTTGGACAGAGGCGCCAGGCAGGTTAAAATGATCTAAAAACAACTAAAAAGGAGGAGTACAGGTGGACTTACCTCCTGAAATGATGGACAATCGAGATTGTTCAAATCGCAAATAACAATTTATTTTGGCACTCCGCAACGCGTTTCGCAGGTATAACCCGCTTCATCAGGCAAGGAGTGCAAGCTCAAAAAGGTCCAATAGTGGCAATGCGCATTGCCACTATTGGACCTTTTTGAGCTTGCACTCCTTGCCTGATGAAGCGGGTTATACCTGCAAAACGCGTTGCGGAGTGCCAAAATAAATTGTTATTTGCGATTTGAACAATCTCGATTGTCCATCATTTCAGGAGGTAAGTCCACCTGTACTCCTCCTTTTTAGTTGTTTTTAGATCATTTTAACCTGCCTGGCGCCTCTGTCCAAAATTTGCACAGTATATAGTCCACCTTGGGTGGAGGGGACTGTCCCCTTCTTTCTATCTACAGAGAGCGACTTCTTAAACCTGAGTGGGGTCAGGTTCTAATACTCCCCACCTGCATTTCAAGTGGTTGCCTATGTGGTAACCCGTGTTTGTGAGTATATCCACATCTGTTAATTATTTCGCCAACAATTGTTAGACTTACTGCACTATATTGGGCTCTCGGTTTTTCTTATTGTTTCAAGTGCATTATAATAGAATGAATTGTATGTGCAGTATGGACAATTGATAGAACATTAGTAGGAAAGAAAAGAGTCTCATATTTTTATTTTTCAGTTATATAAAGCTTTATTGTTTATAACATTGCATCATTCTCTAATATTTGCAGTTTACACACTACTCTCTGCATTTTAAACTATGAAACAGAGCAGAGCTAATGACTCTGAACTTCTCTGCAGTAAAATCTTATTTGAAGTTGTCTGTCACTGTTTCTGTGAGTATAAGTGCTTCAGTTACAGTGCTTCAGAAAACAGCACTGTAACTGACTAAATTAGTCGGAGAGCTCAGAGAAGCTCTTTTGCATAGATAACAAGTGAATTTTCCTAACTATTTTTGTACTGGAAACAATATCAGAATCATTTCTTTGCTCATAATGTTCTATTTCTTAGCTGTACTACACATACAATTTATTATATCATAAATTATATCACATGTTTGTTTTCACTTCAGATTCCCTTTAAAGGACACCCGAAGTGACATGTGACATGATCAGATAGACATGTGTATGTACACTGCCTAGCACACAAATAACTAGGCTGTGGTACTTTTTTTCTTTTTCTGCCTGAAAGAGTTGAAAATCAGGTATGCAAGAGACAGCTTCTGTCCAGGTCGGGACTGGGTCAGACTATATAGCATAGCCCTCACTAATACAGTGGTCCTCAAACTAAGGCCCGCGGGCCGAATGCAGCCCCCTGAGACTCTTTTTACCGGCCCCCCACACATAAAATGTATTACTTATAGATGCGGTCAGCTAGACAGCTACATCTTTAAATATTGGTGGTCCGCATATAGAATAGCAGTGCTGGCAGCACCCATCCACATGGAAGCCAGAAAGCAGTCATTCGCTGGTTTCCAATCATATTCCACATCAGGTGACACCGCTGTCCAATTGGACTTCAGGTTGTCACCTGGGTATGCTTAACTTTCTGATCCGCAAAGACATCATTTTATGTATACTCCAGCCCTTCAGTAGTATGTTGACCCGGCTCTCGACTCGACCGAAAATGTTTGGGGACCCCTGTTGTAATAATTAATTACAGCCATAAAATACTTTCCTGTCAGTAAATGGCTTCTGAGAGCAGGAAAGAGAAAAAACAGGTCAAAAATTCATAGATTTGAGCTCTGGCATACTTCAATGAAGGTGTTATTGAGCAGAGGCAATGAAACAGTAAAAACTTAAAAACTAGATTTAAATATAAAATAAAACTGTGAGACACCTAAAAAGTACTTTTTTTGGAGGAGGAGGATAGATACAATTGTTTTTCTCATCAGTTTATTTTCACCTCGGATGTCCTTTAAGTTTATGGACTGTAATATACTGTAATATACACAGAAAGCAGCATCGTGGAAGTGTTGTTCCCCCAGTGGTCACTAGATGGCGCTCCAACCCTTCAGCTGACTGAGCTCAGCAATTAGATGGCAGTTTATAGAATTCCAGACTTCTTATCAGCTCCAAGTTGATTCATTCTTGCAAAGAGGCGGCATTGTGCCCTGCAGAATCCATCCCATGGCTGGCATCCCGTGTACCTGGCTGAGCCATGCATGAGGGTGCAGAGCTGGGCACAGGGAGGAAGAGAGACCCCCCCCCTCCCTCCCCCATACTCCTCTCCCTCCACTGTCATCAGCAGTGGACAGTAACTTCTTGTGATATTAAAGTTACAGTACACCTTCTCCAGGCTTTCATCTCCACACTTTTATGACACTTTTTTTTGTTGTTTTGAAACGTGCAAAGTTTTTAATTAGGTTCCAGACAGCCGGAGGCAGCAGCAGCGCCACTCAGTCCTGTCTCTCTGCTTTACAGCACAACAAGCCGCTCTACTCCTTTGAAGACAATGCAGACTATGTCTACGACGTCATGTGGTCCCCTCTGCATCCCGCACTCTTCGCCTGCGTGGACGGGATGGGCCGACTGGATCTCTGGAACCTCAACAATGACACTGAGGTGAGCTGCCTCTTAACCCTTGGTGACTGCAGCTGCCCCACGGTGTGTGTGCCAACAGGGCGCCAGCTGGCCAACCACGCTCCTGTGCCTACCATGCTGCACTGGGGACTTTATTATTTGTATTATTATTATTATTTTGTATTTTTATTATGTGTTTGTATTAGTATTAGGTATTGGTATTATTATTATTTGTATTATTATTATTAGTATTATTATGTTGTATTATTATTAGGTATCGTTATTATTAGTATTAAGATTATAATAATAATAATTATTATTATTATTATTATTATTTTGTTATTATTATGCCTTTAAAATGTGCCAGTATCTGTCATGCAATAAATGGCAATAACCCATAAAAGATCATAATAATAAAAATGGCATCATGACCAGACCTAAATCATTATTTTTAGGTATTCATGTATTATTTTATATAATGCTATCTCATCTGTGGTGCTGTAGATGTTACGGAGGGGGCAGCACAAATAATAATAAAAAAACAACAAAAACATGAACTACTTCCAATGATGAGATGATGATGGTGGTAATATTAATAAGAATAATTATGGTTATTATTTATTCATTTTATTTATATTGAGTCATCCTCTGTGGCACTGGATAATATCTTATCATATAATATATGCTGCATTGCTCATTATATGAAACAGTGTCTGAGATGCTGTAAATTGAACTTACAGAAGATAATAAAATACATAAAATACATCCAGTGATGGGATTATGATCATGGTGATTATTGTTATTATTTATTCATTTAATTGTATAAAAAGCCGTCATCTGCAGCGCTGTAAAATGATTATATAAGGTACATCCAACAACGAGATATAATATTATTCATATTATTATTGGACCATCTTTACCAAAAATGTATGATATGCATGAGGGCCTGAGGAGTGTATGTATTTATTAACACTACAGTTGGATTGGTTATGCCATTACTTTCAATACATGAATTTACAAAATGCGTTTTTAGAGTACATTTTGGAGATAGTAAATACCACAGGATACCACAGATAATATATATATATATATATATATATATATATGTATATATATATATATATTAATATTTTTTTTTAATTTAATGTACAGTATGGCTCTCTTGTGCACACTTTTATCAGTATTTTTGTTCACATTGCAGTGGGCCTCCTCTTTTGTGTACACTTTTTTTTTATGTGTACCGATATTATACCTTTGCATTTTGAAATTGTATTTTTAAATGTTTCAGCTTCTTAAAATAACATTACTAATACTACTGCTAATAATACTTTTGCATTTTAAAACTGGATTCATTCTGTAGGTATTGCAAGACCTATTTCTCTTTCCTGGTTCTGAATGTAGCCGTGGGCATTAAGGGGTTAAGTCCTCTTCCTTCAATATAGACAGGAAGTTAAAAAGCCATAGAGGACTCCACCCCCTCAATCATTACCATTTGATTCCAATATGGGAGGGAATCTCATGCCTACTCCCAATTCTGAAAAGGGTTAAGGAAAATGATGGTGAGTATAAGTTTTATATTTCCTGACCCTACACATGGCAGTGGGCACGACGAATTGGCAAATGCCAAAGTAATAAACTGAAATGAGATGAAATTCAAAAATGAAACTCTGAGCTTGAAAACCAATACTGGCTTGGCCTGCTAACTCCACATCTAAAGGTTGGCCATATGAAGTGACCTGACCGTCGCTCTGCAGACTTCTTCCGGAGTCTTTGGCTTTGAAATGGTTTCTTAGAATAAATGGTATTAATATAGTTGGTTTCTGCTTTAATATACATGATGTGCCAGTTCTTGCAGCTACTAATCCGGGCGTTGTCACCCTTTTGTGGTACATTCAAAGGTGCAGTTTCCTCACCCAGGTAAGATCAGGTCACAATTTTAGGCAGAATCTGACCTTATGACCACTTCATCTTGGTGGATAGCAAGACAAGAGTTTGATCCTCTGATGCCTTCTCCATGGAGTGATTGCAGGGAGACAGGATAATGTCCAGGATAAGGCCTTAGGAGATTTCTTGTAAATGCAGAAGCGCCGGCTCTACGGGCACTCTGAGCACAGGGTAGACTGATGAGCCTGCAATTTAACTTGTTAGACTTCTTGATTTAAACACTCAACCAAAGGATGCGGAGTCCATCTGGTCTCTGTCAACATGGAAAGAACTGACACAGGCAGCTTCAGTGCACTTAGGCTAACGTTCTTTTCCCAAGGCCATCTTGTCAGAGCTCAACTACATTCCCAGCTGTTGTCATATTAACGTTTTCTCCTGTACCATATCTGAAAACTGTTATTCGCTGTAGTATGCTCAAGGTTGTGTTTCTCCAGGTTCCTAATCAGATCTTTGTGGTTTTCTCTGAGATACTTTTCTTTCATTATCTGCTTCTCGATTTTAGTACTCAAGTTGAGGCTCTTACCTACCAGATGTCTTCCTAGGGCCTGAGTAAAGCCATATGAATTAACTGGGAAACCCAAAAGTAATAGCCACCAGTGTCTTGTATCACAGAGGCAACTATGGTCCTCTGTGCCACCGCTGTTCCACAGTTATGGCAGAAGCACATTTTCCTATTGCCCCGGCTACAGTAAGGCAGTTGGATACAATATACGCCAACCAAAAAATCAGCTTACTAGAGAATATATCCATTAATATCACTTTGGATTTTGAACTTTGACCAAAATAATGGTTCCTTAGTGTTTTTACGGTGGGACGCCAGATCCGTATCTGGTCAATTTCACTTCCCGCCCAAACTTTTTTAAACTAAATGAGGACTACCGTACTTCTTTAGCCCTTTCTCAGACCTTCTTACAAAGTTTTCTTCTAGTTATTGTAATTGTTTATTTTAAATTAATTTACAATTAGATTCCATCACATATTTAAGGGCATGTTTGAAGACTTTCCTCACTCTTAACTAACAGCTGTCATTGTATGTTATGGCTGTTGCTGATCTTTCCTCAGCATTTTTGTTGAAAGAGAGGAGAGCTGTATGAGTTACTTGGTCCGGTGCAATTCACTGTTACTCTTGATATTTTTTTGCTTGTTGGTGGCTTAAAATGCTTTTTTTTAACAATGTAAAAATATCACCTAGGAGAAAACGAAGGCAAAAAAGTGAATTGAATCGGGCCCACTTTCTGTGACTTTTACCATTTTAATTTCTTACAACAGCATTTACATTTCTTCTATCAAGTTTCTTGCAACAACAAGAACATCTTTAGTTGTTCTCAGATGTGCTCCCCGAGCCTTGGAACTAACATCCATCATGAAAAAGATCCATTTCAACCTTGCAAACAAATTAGTCTTGAACTGTCAACTGACACCAACTTTTTGAGAAAGCCTGTTCGGATGTGCTGGATGCTTCAAATGACACTTGTCACTGTTTCTCTAACCAGGACTGTGTATTAGGTGCACCGCACATATTTCAGATAAGATGATGTGTCACTGCGGTTTCAGAGAAAGAGAAAGGCCAAAATTAACCCAGACGTTATAGTGGGTGGAAACGTTAGGGGAAAAAAGTGCTTCTTGCACTCATGTATAGAAGTGAAACTGAGGTGTGGGTGAAGTTCCTAATAACTTCACATTTCCCTCCCATCTGCTCGAAGGGAAATTGAGTTAACATATCTCCAGCCACTGCTGGCATGTGTAGGGTCTGGAGATATATATATGTGTGTGTGTGCGCGTGCGTGTGTGTGCGTGCGTATGCGTGTGTGTAATTTTTTTTACTTGAAACCTAACTCTTTTTGTTAGTTTGGTAACCATTTTTTTTATTTTGACTGACTTACATATATATAGATATTTAAAATGTTGCCTATGCCATGGCATTTGTATTGTTCTCTGTTTGTATATATCGGTAAATGCAGATGGTAATGCTGAACTTTGGTATATATCGGTGCATGCAGATGGTAATGCAGAACCTTTGCTTGCATTCATGGAGTAATTGCTAACGCTCACTGTTGCTGCTTTTAATGGGAAGTTTTGTCATTTGCTTAAATACAAAGAGGAGGTTTTTGTTCTATTTGTACAAAGTGTAAAACTTTCATCAGATATGCTATTTTATGATGAATGAAATGGCTGGCATTGTTCAAATGCTTTTTGATTGATAATGATAATATAATTCAGGCATTTTTACCTGTGTGAAGAAGCAGGTTTAGAAAAATCATGGAACATCTAATTATTGGTGGCAGAATCGGAGCTAAGCTTTAATTTGAGGCTATTGTTAAAGGTTTTTTTTCTCAATATTATTAAAAGAAATCAAATAAAGTTTAGCTTTATAGTATTCAGTTTTATACATTTTCTAAATTCTGTTTTGTTGAAGTGTTTTTAATTTGACATTTTATTTTCTGTAGCCTTCTTAGTGATATATATTTGTTTATAAAATGCTTATTATTATTTATTTTTATTTTTTTTAAAGAATGTGTTTTTCACTGCCAGATTGTAAAATACAAAGTTACACAGTGAATTATTTTCCTGAAATTACAAACATTTTTATCTTTTTTTTTCTCCTCTTCATTTTTTTCATTTTTTTTCAGCTTCATTATAATATGTCAGTCTATTATTATGTTTACTATTTATACTTAAGCTCAGAGGTTTGCAATTTTCCCCTAGTGTCAGGAGTGCAGGTAAAAGACAGTTATGTATCGCACATGAGACAGCACTGTAGTAATGTTTGAAGTGTTTGATCTGTTCCAAGACGGAAGTCGGGCAGCCTTCTTAATTAGGGAGACTGCAGCTAGAGGATATGAAGAAAGTCAACCAACTCTTTTTTTTGTTTAAATAGCTCAACATGTCCTTTAGGTATTATCATAAAACCCCAAAATTCCTTCGAAGCTGGCAAAAAATTAAAAAAAAAAAAAATGTGAGAGAGTTTTATAACTAATTTTTAGTGTTGGAAAGGATTTGCAGATTTGGAGAAAAAAAAAATGTGCACGCTAAATATATGGGAAAATGCCTCCACCATACATATAAACCTTGGTATTTTTCATATAAATATTAATGATCAATAAGAAAAAAAGACTTGTTTGGATTATAGCTATTTAACACAGGATATATTAATCTTTATCATCATTTTAATTACAATTTTTATGGTGGTTACGCTAATAAAATTTGGAAAGCAAGTTTTTAAATATTTTTTAATGTTTTTTAAACTGCGTGTGAAATCATATTTTCTAAATATCTCAGGCAAGAAATATTTGTAAAATGTGAATGGAGAATATATGACTTATTTAGACATTAGTGATAGTGTTTTTGAGAACGTGGCACATTTTTTGGGACATAAAATAGTTCACTGGTGTACAGTTACGCCATGTTGAATGCTTCTTGATATCCTTTTTCTCTAGATGCGCACTCCGCATGTGCTTTCAAACAAAGAGAAAGGACACCCAATAAATGCTTTTTAAGGATGTAGTAAACCAGCATGAATTTTAAAACTCCTGCATTTTTTTAAAGACTAACCGAGTCATTTTTCCCAAAACCTTGCACATTTCTTGCCTATTGTAAACCTATCCCATTGTTCTTGCCTGCCACAGTCCACATGTAACGCCATGCTTTCTATTACTGAATTACTACTGTGTGACCATATTTATAAATAATAACTGGTTCAGATAATGTCATTTCCTGAGGTTTTATGGTAACTTATTATGGTATTTTGATGGAGAGGCAGGGAAATAATCAAGATAGTAGTGGCATTGAAATGTATGTACGTATTTATTTATTTTATGGGCTATAATAACCACGTGACCACCATTTCTTTGTCAATGCATGGCTCACTGTTTAATGGCGAAAAAATTACATGTTGGAATAGTTAACTTTTAAAAATCAGACGTCCGCGGAGATACCCCAGTCCTGCCCACTCTTTATAGGCAGAGCCCATTTATTTTGCATGTGCTGTAGAAGAACAAACATCTTTTCATTCATATCAGTGAAAGATGAAAAGTAATAGAAAATGGATAAATAATATAATGTTTGTGAAATGCTTGCCTATTCTTAGTGCATTGTCGCTTCTTTTCTGATTTTCGTTTTAAACCCTGTCGAAATAACGTATCTGGCAATATAGGGACATGTCCTTTGTTCTTGTGTACAATTGGGGATACAGGATCCCATATTTATTTTCACTTTCGCCATTATATAATTATTAGAAAATACACCGTAGAAAAAAATCCTATTAATTAGTATATTATGAATATTATTGATTGTATAAATTTAGCAATATGATCAATGTGACTGTAATGCATTTTAATTAACAATCGTGTTTCTACTCATAATAATAATAATTATTTTTGTAATTAATATTTCCAGTGTTGTTGGCATGGAGAATATACTGCTGGGGTTAACTGATCTCCTGTGATTTGAGCTTTTGTTCTGGCTGTGTGAGCGGGCAGCCAGCTTAGTACATGGCATTTACATAAATACACTTTATCTGCAGAGCTTAAATCACTTCCGCCAGCAAATAACATGTTATAAGAGCCCGACGTGAAGAGCTGGAGGTGCTCTGCAGCCAGCTGAATACAGTACACTACAATAGTATTTGTATTAAATAAAATAGTACTCTCATCCCCTTCCAATTGCTACCTCAAACAATTGCTCAAGGCCTGTGTCAGTACAGTAGTTTAACTCACATTGTGAGTGGTGGAGTACTTGTTCTCCTGAATTCTGTAGAATTTATGGCTGGGCATGCTGAGAGCATTGTCCTGAGCATCAAAGATTCCGTTTCACAGACTCCGCTGACAAAAAGAAGCTGCGAGAATCCAGATATTAATGTGTCAGACAAAACCCCCACTGTACTGAGTGCTACATTTCCCTGTTTGGAGCGGTCGCGCACTGCACAGCTGGCGGCTGCTGAAAACCCCACCATGCCAGTCATGCCCAGCTCACTTTGGCATCTCTTTTCAAACTTTTTATTCAATCACACACAAAAGGCCTATTTATACAGCTGACTTTTTCTCCCGAGTGCTTCCTTAATGTTCCCGTTTTTCGCTGGGCCGGCCCAGTGATATCTTTGGCACCGATTTTGCATTATTTGGAAAATAAAATCCTGGTTACCCCACTGACAATGAGTAATATGATTGTGTACAGTAGGAGTGCTATTACTCTTTTCTTATGATGTTCTTTTCACTTATGCTTCCTAATACATAAAAAAACATTCTCACTTTTTAACTCTTTAGCATAAAAAAAATAATAATTCTAATGCTAGTCAAACATGCACAGAGTTTTTGTTGTTGTTGTGTGATTTCAACAATTGATTTAAAGACTGTTCTGCAAATTGATGAAGTCTCAAGTTTCTCTAATAACTACAAACTTCTAAGCCTAAACACCATTTTTTAATGGCCCGTCTTGAAATTATCCAGCGTGCCGCAGGTTTTCTCCGAGAAGCAATAACAATTTTTTGTACTCATTCGATTTACTTGCAAGTCAATGACCGTGTACACACTCTGCTAACAGATTGACTGTGACATGACCAGCGTGAGAAATGAATTTTTATGTATTACGATAAATGGACTTTAAATACAATGAAAAATGCAATGTCTATGCATCTAATTTCACAGTAACAAAGAAGTATGCAAGTATGGATTGCATTTATTCCTCAGACGTACATTATTCTTGTGTTTGTAAAACCCAGCAAGTACAAAAAATTTGTAACAGACACACACACACACACTACACATGCACACACCGCACACACACTCTACACATGCACACACACAATGCACATACACACACACACACACACTGCACATGCAGACACTGCACACACACACATTGCACATGCACACACACACGCATATACACTGCACATGCGCACACACACACTGCACACACACACATTGCACATACACACTGCACATACACACACACACACTGCACATGCATAGACACACACACTGCACATGCACACACACACACTGCACATACACACACACACACACACTGTACATGCAGACACACTGCACATGCACACTGCACACACACACATATTGCACATGCACACATATTGCACATGCACACACACTGCACATGCACAGACACACACACTGCGCACATGCGTGCACGCACGCACACACACACACACACACACACGCACACACACACACAGACACACAAAAGTTAGGCTAGTTTATATGGTGAGTGAGAATTGAATGTTTCCCTTGGCCCACTAAGAGGAAGTGAGGCAGGGGAACCTGAAGTAAAGAGGATCACATGGCAGCCATATCTTGCCCCAGAATGCATTAGGACGCTAAGAAAGCTTAATGTGCAAAACTTAATTTGGCTTTGGAAAGGGAATTTTGTTTAAAAGACACAGAAGAAGCTTAAGGGCCCTTCTACACCAAATATATTGTGTTGCTATAAGATCATAACGTAAGGTAGCTGAAAGGCCGTACCACGTGTTACCGACCATACGGTGAAGCATAGAATACAATGAAAGTATGCCTCACTGCCCCTGGGAACGCACGCATTAGTGCTCACGTTTCAGAGATCTCTGTAGATGTCTTTTGCAGCCTCTTCTTCTAAACTGTGTCAAAGTGCATGAACCATTGTTTTCAATGTAAAAGTCCAAGAAAATGTCCCTAGATCACACGTAAAACCCTGGAATATTGACATTTGGAACACTCTCTGCCCTGTTAGGAGAAATATTCCCAATAGAGACAGTGGCAGAAATAAAATCCTGACAACCAAAGTTGTGGCCTGACTTCAGCTATGAATAGTGACGGTCAAACAGAGGCTAGTAATTCCGATCATCTGTGCAGAGATAATTAAGATTAACACTTCCAGCAGCCTAGAAAAGGACCGATCAAATCGGCCAGACGTGCGTTTTATTGGACAACTTCCAAACTGCATGCAAAGTGCATTAAATATGAACACAAGTAGAAATTATTGTCATCGCATTGAGCATGTCTGCTTGCCAAGAACTTTCATTTCTAGTTAAAGAGACACTGAAGCGAAAAAAAAATGATGATATTATGATTTGTATGTGTAGCACAGCTAAGAAATAAAACATTAAGATCAGATACATTAGTGTAATTGTTTCCAGTACAGGAAGAGTTAAGAAACTCCAGTTGTTATTTCTATGCAAAAAAAGCCATTAATCTCTACGACTTTCAAAGTCATGGAGAGGGCTGTTATCTGACTTTTATTATCTCAACTGTAAGTAAACAGTTTTCTTTTTCTCTGCCAGAGGAGAGGTCATTAGTTCACAGACTGCTCTGAAAGAATCATTTTGAATGCTGAGTGTTGTGTAATCTGCACATATTAGAGAATGATGCAATGTTAGAAAAAACACTATATACCTGAAAATAAAAATATGAGAATGTTTTCTTTGCTGCTAATCTTCTAGTAATTATTCACAGTACACAACCAATTCATTATATCATATTTTTTTTCGCTTCAGTGTCTCTTTAAGGTTAATGGGTAGGTTCACCTGATGTTAAAGTTTCAATTTAGCCAGTCAAAACCATGTAAGTTCATTTCTGATTGGGTGTTATATTTAGGTTTATTTTTGTGCAGGGGTGTATCTGGGTAATATGGCACTTATGGCAAACATTAAAAGTAGCCATGTACCCCAGATTGGTGGGTTGGGTCAGTTTGAAAATCCCTCTCTATATTCGGGCGTCTCAGGATCTGTGGGTTTGAGGGAGAACAGGAGCCTGATGGTGCAGTATCGTTAATAAATTGAGTATTAGTATCGTGAGCAATAATACTGACAATGTCAGGTTGCTTCCCTAGCAACCACTGTGTGCGCATGCGGGGAAAAACCATCTCTGCTCGGTATCCCCGATCCTCCTGGAGCTGGGCAGTCACTCTCCTTTGCTGTTCCTCTCTATCTGCTGGAATAGCTGATTTGAGGGGAGTATCACCTCACTTGGGGGTGTGTAACTAGACTGGATAGTAAACACCTTTGATCTGAAGTGCTCGGCTTGGGCGCCCAAGCCGAGCACTGCAGATCAAAGGTGTTTAATGACCTGAGGAAGCGGGCTGAGACCCGTGAAACGCGTTGTCTACACGTAAACTTGTTTGTTCAAAATAAAGAGCCTTTTGTACCCTATATGAGTCTAAAAGAGAGGTAAGCCACCTCATGTTTTACACACGTATGTCAACACTACACCTCAAGAGCACCTCCTTGGAAAGTCTATCCAGTCATGTACCCCAGATAACAGAATTAATCTGATCTGAGGCCTGAGTGATGTGGAGGCAGGCATAGGGGCAGGCATGGAGCCCATGGCATGAGCTATGTCTGCACCTCTCTAGATACGCCACTATGTCTGTACATTTTTCTTTTCCTTGTTGAAACAGGACTCTGTGGAATAAATGTTTCCTGCAATTTATATCAATTATAACAAATAATTCTGAACACCTTTTTTCCCTTACTTACAATGTTTTTTTTTAGAGATCGTTAAAAACAATCTGTTGTGTCCATGTAAGTACCTGTATCATGGCATGAGTTGGAATGATCCTTCACAGGTCTTCACCTACTTCTCTAAATCGTGTCCAAACAGTAATAAACAATTTCTTCCGAGCAGAACTTGCCCATTCTGGTGCCTCTGGAGTCAAGTCAGCCAAGCCTAAACCAGCATATTCTTTTTCCTCTGAAATCAACACGCAAGCATTTGAAGATGTAAAACTGATTTCGAGAACTAGTTGCCAGCTCAGGAAACTGCAAAAATACTTCTTGAGTTAACTTTTTGAATGATTTATCATTTTTAAAAATGTATATATTTAAAATGTTATCCTTGTCTTTAGATTTTTAATGTACTTTTCATTCCCACAAAACATAACAGAACTCCCAAACACTTCAAGCAACTTAAGAATATGAATGTAAGAATATAAATAAACGACTAAAATAGAATAGGAAATAAATCCTCCGTTTTTCGGCAAAAAGTATAATTTAATGTATAGCCAAAGGTTTGCTTTAGACACAAAAGGGCCCATATGCAATTCACTTTTTCACCTGAGTTTTCTCCTAGGGGAACATTTTAAACTTGTCAATAAAATGCATTTTAAAGAGAATCTGTAATGTAAAATTCTTACAATAAAAAGCATACCATTCAATTCAGTATGCTCTCCTGGGCCCCTCTGTGCTTTTTCTGCCACTCCCTGCTGCAATCCTGGCTTGTAATTGCCATTTTTAGGCAGTGTTTACAAACAAAACACACAGCAAGTGATACGCTGAGAGGATCTCAGTGTGTGAGTCATGCAGAGTGTGCAGGGAGCCTGGAGAGGGTGTGTATAGCTTCTAGCCAATCACAAACAGCACAGCACATTCCACACATTCCAGCCTCAGCCCGACAGAGCCGACAGAGGAGAGAAGATTAGATCTTATAACAGAGATAATACAGCCACTGTGCAACTAGGAAAGGCTGCAGTTAGCCAGAGCACATTAGAACTGGTATAGAAACTTATAGGATAGAAGAAATAAGGATGAACATTTTGTTACAGAGTCTCTTTAAGCCACCAGAAAGCAAGAAAATACTAAAAAATAATTTTAATAGTACTTTCTCACCTACTTTTTGGTACTTTTGTAGTTGAAAAGTTCTGGAAAGATATTTTAAATTGAAGATGAAAAATGATCTCC
This sequence comes from Hyperolius riggenbachi, assembly GCF_040937935.1. Lineage (NCBI taxonomy): Eukaryota > Metazoa > Chordata > Amphibia > Anura > Hyperoliidae > Hyperolius > Hyperolius riggenbachi. Next base: position 5,982,997 of record NC_090650.1, read on the forward strand.
TGGGAGAAAACTAAGGTGAAAAAGTGAATTGCATATGGCCCAATATGGTGAAGACCAACAATTAAATGTAGGGTGTTTGTGATTCATTCCAAACAAATTGTTGACACTCCCAATTCATTTAAGTGTTCATCCCAACATTTCAAGACCCCCAAGGGTCTCTTTGTCAAGGCATCAACAAATATCAAACAATAGCACCTTCTTGGTGACTCTTGTTGACTATTCCTTAACAAAGAGAATTCACTTCTTCACCTGAGTTTTCTTCTAGGAGAAAAAAATGTCATCTTTGATTTAAAATAACGTTTTAGCACTTTGCAATGGAAAATAGTATCAAAAAGTAGGTAAAAAGTACTATAAAAATTATTTTGAGTATTGTTTTGCTTGCTGGTGATTCAAAATGCATTTTATTGACAAGTGTTAAAATATCACCAAGGAGAAAACTGAGGTGAAAAAGTGAATTGCATATGGGCCCAGGGGTGTGTAGCAGTATCAACATAGACTTAAGTTAATTGGGAATGCAGACTTTTTTTGAGGAGTAACAAATCTGGACACTTAAGCTAGTCACAAAACTATAAATAAACAGAATAGAATTAAATAGAAAACCCACATGGAAGACAAAAAAAGAGGAATGTTTCGAATATATGGAAGCCAACACAAAAGTAAAAAATGGAGAGAAAAAAGTGAAATTAAGTACATTGTAAGGCCACAGATTTAGGTGTAATCCCAAGTCACAGAGACCCATATACATATACATATATACATACATTTATGCAGTTTGGAAATAGAACAATCATAAGCAGCAACTTGTCTAATTGCAAACTACATACATTTGCATAAAATCTACATCCACTCAGAATTTTTATCACCTCATTGACCACCCTACCTGCTGGTTTTTGGCTGCTGAACACATGGGGCAGAATTTACTGAAGCATCTCCACGGATCTCCCAGAATCTCCAGTGCAGAGATCATATTGGATTCACTAAACATTATACCTATCATACCTCTGCGGGGTCATAACGATAATTGTTAGGGGACATGGTCATACCTTAGTAGGGACATAACTATATTTATGGGCGGCCATGGGCATACCTGTGCGGGGACATAACGATAATTGTTAGGGGACATGGTCATACCTTAGTAGGGACATAACTATATTTATGGGCGGCCATGGGCATACCTGTGCGGGGACATAACGATAATTGTTAGGGGACATGGTCATACCTTAGTAGGGACATAACTATATTTATGGGCGGCCATGGGCATACCTGTGCGGGGACATAACGATAATTGTTAGGGGACATGGTCATACCTTAGTAGGGACATAACTATATTTATGGGCGGCCATGGGCATACCTGTGTGGGAACTTTACTTTATTTGTTGGAAGACACAACCAAACTTGTTTGGGGACATAACTTTAAATGTAGGAGGACAAGGCGATGCCTGTGTGAGGGGACAAAACTATAATTATTGGGTACATGGCCTTACCTGTGGTGGGATAACTATATTTATTGTGGAATATGACTAATCTTGCACAGGAACCTGGCTATTCTTGTTACTGAGGAAAATGGCAACAGGTTATGCCTGAATCTTGTATTGATTTGTATTTGGTCAAAAGTTAGGAGTTGACTTATGCCCCAATGTCAACCTTAATTTGCTTACATACAGTAAGTTTACTAACAGCTTCCGAGACACCTCATCCAGGAAACACAATGAATATGAGAAGATATCAAGAAAAATATCCTCTCCCAAAACTTCAGAGATGTTATCCTAATGCAGGGTCCAGTCCAAGGAGCGTTCAGAGAGTTCTTCTTTAAATAAGGTCTACACTCGTCTAGAAGATGGAAACAACCGTTATCCGGAAACTCCCAAGTTCCCGGTATTCAAGATAATGGCTCCCATACCTGTGAGATGAGAACGGAACTTCAGCTATTGTGGTTTTCTTTGCATATTTCTCGCACATAACATGGAAAAAAATGCTCACGGCTAACATTCATTGCCCTTTTACTACGGAAAATATACGTTGTTGATTTTTTTTTCTCCTCTCGTAGCACAGTGGGGAATGCGGTTATAGAACAATAAATCCTTGTTTTGCCATCTCAAAAGCCATCTATGTTACAAGGAGCGGCTTGCAGGGGGTGGTGAACTTATCTAAGTGGGTATACTGTATCTCAGGAGGGGAAAAAATAGTTAATTTGAGCAAACTACTTTGAAATATTGCCTCTCTGGGCTTCAGCCCTTGTAGTAACAATATTTATGTTCTCTTTGTTCCGCATAATGAAAGGTTCCTACGGCAAGCACAAACGTGGAAGGATCATCGGCTCTGAATCGGGTTCGCTGGGCCCAGAGCGGCCGAGAGGTGGCTGTCGGGGACTCTGAAGGTCGGATTTGGATTTATGATGTTGGAGAGGTAATGTAGAGTAAAAATGGCATCACATTCAGGTGACAATCTATGTGGCGAGGAAGAATAACTTTGTCGCACTGTGGTTGACATTTCTATTTTTAATGAAAGTCATACCTCAGTCATGCCAATACAAGCACTCTAATGGCAGTTTAATGAAGATAAATTCGTTTTTAAGAGAATAACTTCAAAGTTTAACTCGGGACCTCAGAACTAGAAAGTACACTGGCAGATAGCCACCAGGTTCAACCATCAGATAGATCACTCTATGATCAAAATGTGATCAGAGAGGAATCTTTTACTGCCACACACTGTACACAGATTTTTTAACAGATTTCTGATTTCTAATTTTCACTGCCAATCCTGAAACTATGGCAACTGCTTAGTGATGAGCACAAATTTCGCATAGTTGTAATTTCGCATCGTAATTCGCAATTACGATACGAAATTTTTATGCAAAATTTGGGGAAAATGTATAATAAATTTCTCATGAACAAGTAATCCATCTTAAATTTTGTGTAATCTTGTGCCAAATTTCGTGTTATTAGCAAGGCCCCCATACAAGCTATCCTCACCAAAATTGCTACATGTGTTAAGAGGAATACTGGGAACAAGTCAATAAAATCAATTTTATAAAATCAATTTTTAAACCAAGAGGTGCCTGGCTCTTCTACTGACCACATATGCTATTGCTCCGTTGTTATTGCCTGATGAAGCGGGCTCAAACCCGCGAAACGCGTTGCATATTTGTAGTTCATAAATAAGATATATTGACTGTCTTTACTACAGTCGTTGTGTGTCTACTTGGAGGCGGTAAGTCCACCACTACCTCCTCTATTTACCAAGAATTTGGTTTTTAAGCTCATTTAGCTTCCTTTTATCCTTTTGGCGCCTCTGTTCTCCTGCATAATGGTTTTTAAACTGTCATTTTGCTGAGTTTAAAAACCTTTTTTCTTTTGCATTTTAAAATCGATTTTCTCAAAAACTGCAAGGTCTTTTTTGAAAAATTCCTTTCTTGACTTGTACCCAGTATTCCCCTTAAAGGATACCCGAGGTGACATGTGAGATGATGAGATAGACATGGGTATGTACAGTGCCTAGCACACAAATAACTAGGCTGTGTTCCTTTTTTTCTTTCTCTGCCTGAAAGAGTTAAACGTCAGGTATGCAAGTGACAGTTTCTGCCCGGGCTGGGTCAGACTATAAAATAACCCTCACTGATAACTAATTACAGCCATAAAACCCTGTCATGTCAGTAAATAGCTTCCTGGAGCAGAAAAGAGATACAAAGGGTAAATAGTTCATAGAGTTGAGCTCTGGAATACTTCAATGAAGGTGTCACTGAGCAGAGACAATGAAACAGTAAAAACTTAAAAACTAGAAATAAAATATAAAAAATAACTTTGGGATATCTAAAAAGGGTATTTTTAGGAGAAGGAGGTCAGATACAATTGTTTTTCTCATCAGTTTATTTTCACCTTGGATGTCCTTTAACACATGTAGCAATTTTGGCTTTTTTTTTTTACTTGTTCTTCTTTTCCCCTTAAAGAGGAACTCCAGTGAAAATAATGTAGTAAAAAAAAGTGCTTCGTTTTTTTACCATAATTATGTATAAATGATTTAGTCAGTGTTTGCTCATTGTAAAATCTTTCCTCTCCCTGATTTACATTCTGACATTTATTACATGGTGACATTGTTACTGTGGGCAGGTTATGTAGCTGCTCCTAGCTGTTTTGGCTGTTAGAGACAGCTGTAAACAGCTAATTCCTGTCTTTAAACCTTGTTACATTGTAACAAACTGCCAAAAGTACCGCGGTACTCAGAGCTTCTTGTGGGAGGGGTTTCAGCACAAAATCAGTCATACAGCACCCCATGATGGTCTGTTTGTGAAAAGCATTATATTTCTCATGTAAAAGGGGGTATCAGCTACTGATTGGGATAAAGTTCAATTCTAGGTTGGAGATTCTCTTTAACTTATGTATCAATTTTAGTGTCAATAGTGTGTATGGAGAGCTTGGCAATTCATCGCCAAAGTCGGCATGAAATTATGAATGCATGTACAAAATCATTTCAATTTACAAATTATAATTACCTATCGGAGTAATTGTAAAAATGTAGGTAAAATTTTGCGTAATCGTAATTAGCTGAGTAATTAGCTGAGTACTTCTAACAGTTTCTTCTCGACTTTCATAGCGATTGTTTATTGCTATAAGAGGAGTAAATCAGTTTATTCATTAATTTCATAACGTATTCAAATTTACTTCAGATGGTGAATATTGCTTAAATATTGTTTACAGTAGTTTTACAGTGGTTAGAGCAGTTTATTCCACAATTGTAACCACTTGACCACTACAGGTGGTGTTCCCCTTATGGACCAGAGCAATTTTTATCTTTCTGCGCTCCTCCCATTCATTCACCAATAACTTTATCACTACTTATCACACAGAATGATCTATATCTTGTTTTTTTTTACCACCAATCAGACTTTGTTTGGGTTGTACTTTTTGCTAAGAATTATTTTTATTCTAAATGCATTTTAATGGGAATAATAAGAAAAAAATTGAAAAAAATAATTACTTCTCAGTTTTCAGCCATTATAATTTGAAAATAAAACTTGCTACTGGCTAAAACCCACACATTTAATTTGCCCATTTGTCCCAGTTATTAAAACATTTAAATGATGTCCCAAGTACAATGTATGGCGACAATATTTTATATGGAAATAAAGGTGTATTTTTTTTGTTTTGTTCGTTTACACTATAACACTAATTACAAGTCCTTATTTGCAAAAAATAACAGTAATATACCCTCATAAAATACATATTTAAAAAGTTGAGTCCGCAAGATAACTATTTGTTTTTTAAATGCCCCCTCCCTTTTTGTTCTTTGTTTTTTAATACAAGTGTTTTATTTTAGTAACTCTGGGCAAGGGGCTAATTAATGGGGGATTTTATTTATCTTTATTTAATTTTATATACAGTGGGTTGCAAAAGTATTCGGCCCCCTTGAAGTTTTCCACATTTTGTCACATTACTGCCACAAACATGCATCAATTTTATTGGAATTCCACGTGTAAGACCAACACAAAGTGGTGTACACATGAGAAGTGGAACGGAAATCATACATGAATCCAAACATTTTTTACAAATAACTGCAAAGTGAGGTGTGCGTAATTATTCAGCCCCCTTTGGTCTGAGTGCAGTCAGTTGCCCATAGACATTGCCTGATGAGTGCTAATGACTAAATAGAGTGCACCTGTGTGTAATCTAATGTCAGTACAAGTACAGCTGCTCTGTGAGGGCCTCAGAGGTTGTCTAAGAGAATATTAGGAGCAACAACACCGTGAAGTCCAAAGAACACACCAGACAGGTCAGGGATCAAGTTATTGAGAAATTTAAAGCAGGCTTAGGCTACAAAAAGATTTCCAAAGCCTTGAACATCCCACGGAGCACTGTTCAAGCGATCATTCAGAAATGGAAGGAGTATGGCACAACTGTACACCTACCAAGACAAGGCCGTCCACCTAAACTCACAGGCCGAACAAGGAGAGCGCTGATCAGAAATGCAGCCAAGAGGCCCATGGTGACTCTGGACGAGCTGCAGAAATCTACAGCTCAGGTGGGGGAATCTGTCCATTGGACAACTTTTAGTCATGCCCTGCACAAAGTTGGCCTTTATGGAAGAGTGGCAAGAAGAAAGGCATCGTTAACAGAAAGCTTAAGAAGTCCTGTTTGCAGTTTGCCACAAGCCATGTGGGGGACACAGCAACCATGTGGAAGAAGGTGCTCTGGTCAGATGAGACCAAAATGGAACGTTTTGGCCAAAATGCAAAACGCTATGTGTGGCAGAAAACTAACACTGCACATCACTCTGAACACACCATCCCCACTGTCAAATATGGTGGTGGCAGCATCATGCTCGGGGGGTGCATCTCTTCAGCAGGGACAGGGAAGCTGGTCAGAGTTGATGGGAAGATGGATGGAGCCAAATACAGGGCAAACTTGGAAGAAAACCTCTTGGAGACTGCAAAAGACTTGAGACTGGGGCAGAGGTTCACCTTCCAGCAGGACAATGACCCTAAACATAAAGCCAGGGCAACAATGGAATGGTTTAAAACAAAACATAGCTATGTGTTGGAATGGCCCAGTCAAAGTCCAGATCTAAATCCAATCGAGAATCTGTGGCAAGATCTGAAAACTGCTGTTCACAAACGCTGTCCATCTAATCTGACTGAGCTGGAGCTGTTTTGCAAAGAAGAATGGGCAAGGATTTCAGTCTCTAGATGTGCAAAGCTGGTAGAGACATACCCTAAAAGCCTGGCAGCTGTAATTGCAGCAAAAGGTGGTTCTACAAAGTATTGACTCAGGGGGCTGAATAATTACGCACACCGCACTTTGCAGTTATTTATTTGTAAAAAATGTTTGGAATCATGTATGATTTCCGTTCCACTTCTCACGTGTACACCACTGTGTGTTGGTCTTTCACGTGGAATTCTGATAACATTGATGCATGTTTGTGGCAGTAATGTGACAAAATGTGGAAAACTTCAAGGGGGCCGAATACTTTTGCAACCCACTGTATGTGTATATATATATATATATATATATATATATATATATATATATATATATATATATATATATATATGAGTGTGTGTAATTTTACTATTTGGCCACTAGATGTTCCCCTACTTTATTCCTGTGCAACGTGAACAGTACACAGGAAGTCTTGTGTGTATGTTTTACTCTCACTTTGTCAATGACCACCAGCATCTTATTGAAGACGTTGATCATTGATCACAGGCAGTTTGATCAGTGTATGGGAACATGTGCTCCCATTCACTGATCATTGTACTACCCACCAGCGATGAGAATACACACTCTTCCGCGAGGTACGTATATATACGCCCCTGGAGCTAAGATGAAGTTTCAAGGGGCGTAGATAGACTGTGGACATATAAGAAAATAGTCCGCCCGACTAAACCACCACCTTGTAAATGGTTACCTGTATCTCAAAAATTGGTGAGGGAGCAATCTACACATACAGTACATCAAGATCAATAAATAATTACAGCATGGTTGCTCACGGTATATCCAAAAACACAAAAACAGTTTGTACAAACAAAGCAGACCAACCGATTAAAAACAATTAATATTGGCCATGTATGAGCGCTCTTGCACACCTCGCCTACTACCACACAAACACACACTCATATGCCCCTTCTGGTAGCGGTACCAAGCTTCCACATCTTCACAGAAGGGGAGAGAGCTGTGCAGATAAGCGAGGATAGCAATCGTTTTGCTGTACTTGCAAGCTGAAGACAACATTGCTATCCTCGCTTATCTGCACAGCTCTCTCCCCTTCTCTGAAAATCTGGAAGTATGAGTGTGTGTTTGTGTGGTAGTAGGCAAGGTGTGCAAGAGCGCTCATACATGGACAATTTTAATTGTTTTTACTTGGTTGTTGGTCTGCTTTGTTGTATAATTCAACAATAAAAACAGTTTTTGTCTTTTTGAATATACCGTGAGCAACCATGCTGTAGTTATTGGCGTAGATATACTGTACCTGGGACAGGAACAGGTTAATGGCTACAAAAGTACTGATATGAGTAATTCAAATGCTGAACATTTTTTTACACACTGTTTACAGTAATTTTACACTGGTTACATTATAATGGATACAACTTTATTTCTGTGAGTAGGTCAGATGCCGACCTTTCTAAAATACTGTTGTCAGAAGTTTTCCACCATATCTTATGTATAGTCAACGCTGGATATGTATACCTTATTTACATTAACTTACCCTAACCTAGATCAGTATATAACATGATTACATCTTTATACAACACTAGTGACCTTAGCCCATTTAAAAACAGGCTCTAGGTCTCTCATCGCCGCCACATGCGCGTGCCCGCACCTGCCGCACACGGGCGCGCCCACCCAGCTGGCCTCCTGGTCCGTCCTGCTCCCTTCCCAAGGCTGTCCCTGCCGCACACGGGCGCACCCACCCAGCTGGCCCCCTGGCCCGTCCTGCTCCTGTCCCAGGCTGTCCCTGCCGCACACAGGTGCGCCCACCCAGCTGGCCTCCTGGCCCGTCCTGCTCCCTTCCCAAGGCTGTCCCTGCCGCACACAGGCGCGTATACCCAGCTGGCCTCCTGGCCCGTCCTGCTCCCTTCCCAAGGCTGTCCCTGCCGCACACAGGCGCGCCCACCCAGCTGGCCTCCTGGCCCGTCCTGCTCCCTTCCCAAGGCTGTCCCTGCCGCACACGGGCGCGCCCACCCAGCTGGCCTCCTGGCCCGTCCTGCTCCCTTCCCAAGGCTGTCCCTGCCGCACACGGGCGCGCCCACCCAGCTGGCCTCCTGGCCCGTCCTGCTCCCTTCCCAAGGCTGTCCCTGCCGCACACAGGCGCGCCCACCCAGCTGGCCTCCTGGCCCGTCCTGCTCCCTTCCCAAGGCTGTCCCTGCCGCACACGGGCGCGCCCACCCAGCTGGCCTCCTGGCCCGTCCTGCTCCCTTCCCAAGGCTGTCCCTGCCGCACACGGGCGCGCCCACCCAGCTGGCCCGTCCTTCTCCCTTCCCAAGGCTGTCCCTGCCGCACACGGGCGCGCCCACCCAGCTAGCCTCCTGGCCCATCCTGCTCCCTTCCCAAGGCTGTCCCTGCCGCACACGGGCGCGCCCACCCAGCTGGCCCGTCCTTCTCCCTTCCCAAGGCTGTCCCTGCCGCACACGGGCGCGCCCACCCAGCTGGCCCGTCCTTCTCCCTTCCCAAGGCTGTCCCTGCCGCACACGGGCGCGCCCACCCAGCTGGCCTCCTGGCCCGTCCTGCTCCCTTCCCAAGGCTGTCCCTGCCGCACACGGGCGCGCCCACCCAGCTGGCCCCCTGGCCCGTCCTGCTCCCTTCCCAAGGCTATCCCTGCCGCACATGGGCGCGCCCACCCAGCTGGCCTGTCCTTCTCCCTTCCCAAGGCTGTCCATGCCGCACATGGGTGCGCCCACCCAGCTGGCCCCCTGGCCCATCCTGCTCCCTTCCCAAGGCTGTCCCTGCCGCACACAGGCGCGTATACCCAGCTGGCCCGTCCTTCTCCCTTCCCAAGGCTGTCCCTGCCGCACACGGGCGCACCCACCCAGCTGGCCCATCCTTCTTCCTTCCCAAGGCTGTCCCTGCGCCACATGCGCAATAGCGCAAACGCAGGGACACACACAGGGACAGGATGCAGAGACAGGGGTTTTATTAGGTAGGAATGGGGCCAGTACACAGCAGCATGATTCTACATTTATATAACACGATTTACATTAGCTTAGACTACATTCGACCAATACACCATAGCTCCCAACTGTTCCTTTTTCGGAAGGACAGTCCCTCTTTGGGAACTAAATCCCTCTGTCCATCTTTCCATGTAAATATATGTGTAACGAGCAACGGGGCAGCTGCGGCGTGCCTCTGCCCGTCCTCCCGGCATCTAGGACGCCGAGGACGGAACGTTCTGTGTATCAAAGGGTCACCGTCTCGCGCGGGCGCACGCATAGACGGGACCTTTATGCTGGGAGGAGGCTCGTCAGCTGACCTGCTGGTCGACTGACGTCAGAGGAGTCTCACGGCGCCCCAGATTGGCTGACTGCAAGGGGCGTGCCAGTGAGGTCTCCTCTGCTTCTTAGGCCTCCAGGCTTCATTCAGTAACTGTCTGCTGTTGTGAATACCTCGTGTTAGCGCTCAGACCTTAGACTAGATTCCAGGTGTTGAAACCAAGGACTTCACACCTAGACTAGGAGATTGCTTATTGTTATTAATTATCTGTGTATGATTCTGGCTATACTCTGACCTCACTTCTGCTCACTGATTCTGTACTTCTGCCTGTCTGACTAGTTGCTGAACCTCTGCCTGTTTATCCGTTATCCTTTGCCTCACGATTCTGTACCGATACTTACCTCTCTGTTGCCGAACTTAGCCTGTCTGACCACTCTGGTGAGGGATTTCTAGTTTATAATCACCTGCTCCTCAGGTGATTATTAGTTGCAGTACTGTTGGTAACTCCTGCTCCTCAGGTGTTCACTAGCCTGCGGTACAGTCTTAATCACCTGCTCCTTAGGTGATCATTAGGGAGGGGGATGGGGACAGACAGGATGGTCGCACAGGCACAACACTGGACTCCAGTGGAGAGGTGAGAGTACAGCTTCTGCTGCACTATACTCTGCATTTACACACTAAGCTGGGGGAGAGCAGGAGGGGGATGGGGACAGACAGGATGGTCGCACAGGCACGGCACTGCACTCCAGCGGAGAGGTGAGAGCACTGCTTCTGCTGCACTATACTCTGCATTTACACACTAAGCTCGGGTAGTGCAGGAGGGGGATGGGGACAGACAGGATGGTCACACAGGCACAGCACTGGACTCCAGCGGAGAGGTGAGAGCACAGCTTCTGCTGCACTATACTCTGCATTTACACACTAAGCTGGGGTAGTGCAGGAAGGGGATGGGGACAGACAGAATGGTCACACAGGCACAGCACTGCACTCCAGCAGAGAGGTGAGAGTACAGCTTCTGCTGCACTATACTCTGCATATACACACTAAGCTGGGGGAGAGCAGGAGGGGGATGGGGACAGACAGGATGGTCGCACAGGCACGGCACTGCACTCCAGCGGAGAGGTGAGAGCACTGCTTCTGCTGCACTATACTCTGCATTTACACACTAAGCTCGGGTAGTGCAGGAGGGGGATGGGGACAGACAGGATGGTCACACAGGCACAGCACTGGACTCCAGCGGAGAGGTGAGAGCACAGCTTCTGCTGCACTATACTCTGCATTTACACACTAAGCTGGGGTAGTGCAGGAAGGGGATGGGGACAGACAGAATGGTCACACAGGCACAGCACTGCACTCCAGCAGAGAGGTGAGAGCACAGCTTCTGCTGCACTATACTCTGCATATACACACTAAGCTGTGGGAGAGCAGGAGGGGGATGGGGACAGACAGGATGGTCGCACAGGCACAGCACTGGACTCCAGCGGAGAGGTGAGAGTACAGCTTCTGCTGCACTATACTCTGCATTTACACACTAAGCTGGGGGAGTGCAGGAGGGGGATGGGGACAGACAGGATGGTTGCACAGGCACAGCACTGGACTCCAGCAGAGAGGAGAGAGAGCACAGCTTCTGCTGCACTATACTCTGCATTTACACACTAAGCTCGGGGAGTGCAGGAGGGGGATGGGGACAGACAGGATGGTTGCACAGGCACA